>NC_041390.1:232049559-232149122 GCF_002162155.2 Triticum dicoccoides
GAGGGGGGGGGGCTCTGGGTGTGACAACGGTGAGCGGTGGCGACGAGCTCCGCTCGGGCTGCGTGGGAGAGAGAGAAGAGGAGGGGGAAGGGGTCCAGGGAGAGTGAGAGAGATCCAGGGGGTCAGGGCGATGTACGTGGCTTCGTTGGCCCCGTCGGGGAGGAGCCAGGCAGGCAGGGAGGGAGGAGGTGGCCACACGGCGGTGCGCGTGCGTCGGGCACGCGCCCGTCCTCCTAGAAAGGAGGAAGACGACAGGAGGAGGTGCCCAGGTGGGCTGGGCTGCACAGGACCTGGGCCAGCCAGGTAAGGCCAGGTAACTCTCTCTCTCTCTCACTTTTATTTCTGTTTTTCTATTTTCTGTAGTTGTGTTTGCCTTTATTAAAAATGCCAGAGCATTTCCAAAAATCATGCAACAGACTGTGGCCACTGTTTGGAATATTTCCAGCAGTAAACTTTTCAGTTTGTGATTATTTGGGCATTTAATATATTTTATAGGGTTCAAATGCCCAAATGCAAATACTATATGATTTAATTGAGTGACCCCCAATTGACCTAGAAAAATGTGCAAGATTTTTGGTAGAGGTTCAAGACCAATCCAAAGATGATAAACATTTTTGGGAAGGCATTTTGGGTTCATTGAAAATATTTTTATTTGAACCTAGTTGAATTCTTTCTGATGCTAGGGTTTGGTCAATCCCCATTTCAACTTAAATAGAATTTAAGCATGATGCAACAAGATGCAAAACACCAGGCTGTACCAGAAGCTAGGGAAGTGACATGGCATTCGAAGAATACGGCCATGAACGCCCAGTAAAGAGTTACCCAAAGCGTCAGCTGCTACCCCAATTCGACAACGAGGCGCTGGAGTCTATACCACCCGAGAGTAATACGGCTGGCGGACCCGACTGCCCACCGCGTGGTCGGGACAGAACGGCAACTCAAGCCGAACACCAGCCCGCACCACCCTGCAGTAAGAGCAGAGAAACAACAGCTCAGGGATACACATATGGCCTACGACAGGACCTGGAAAATAGGGCGGGTCAGAGCAGGTCAATCTATGGATCGCGGGTGTGTGCTCTGGCGCAAGAGGAGGGCTATCAAGCCTGGTGCGATAAACACAACCAACTCGGGCTAAAAATTGCATACGGACTCCGTCCAAACTGCGTCGTGACATGGCCCAATCCAGAGGCGCCGCACACCCCCTATGCTTCACCGATGAGGAAATGTAGCACGAGTTTCCTGAAGGGTCTAAACCCGTGAACATCGAATCATACGATGGCACAACAGATCGCGCAGTATGGATTGAAGATTTTCTTCTCCATGTTCACATGTCTCGCGGTGATGATCTACACGCCAACAAATACCTTCCCCGATAACTCAAGGGGCCAGCTAGGCACTGGTTAAACAGCCTCCCAGAAAACTCTATTGGAATCTGGCAAGACTTGGAAGATACCTTTAGAGACAACTTCCAAGTCACTTATGTCCGGCCTCCAGATGCTGATGACCTCAGTCATATAGTCCAATAGCCCAGAGAGTCGGCAGGAAATTCTGGACCAGGTTCCTAATTAATAAGAGTTGGCTAGGAAACTCTATTGTCGACTGTCCAGACGCCGAAGCCCTAGCGGCCTTCAAGCACAGCATCCGTGATGAGTGGCTCGCCCGACACCTCGGCCAAGAAAAGCCAAAGTCCATGGCAGCCTTGACAGCACTAATGACCTGCTTCTGCGCGGGTGAGGATAGCTGGCTAGACCGTAGCGGTAACAGTACCAGCGAACCTGGCACTTCCGAAGCCCGAAACGGCAATGAAAGACTCTGATGCAACAAACATAAGCGTCTGAGCAACTATGATGATACAGAGAATACGACAGTCAACTCCGGATTCAGTGGCTCCATGTCCAGTCAATGGAAGAAGCCATTCAAATGAAACATAGACGGTTCATCAAGCCTGGACCGAATACTTGATCGACCCTGCCAGATCCACGACACTCCTGATAAGCCTGCCTACCACACCAACAGAAGCTATTGGGTCTTCAAACAGGCTGGCAAGTTAAATGCCGAACATAAGGAGAAAGGGCTGCCCAGTGAGGATGACGATGAGGAACCTCGCGCACTGAAAACAGGGGGTCAGAAGAAATTTCCCACCGAAGTCAAAATGGTGAATATGATATACGTCACCTATATCCCTAAGAGGGAGCGCAAGTGCATGCTAAGGGACTTCTTTGTGATAGAGCCAGTCGCCCCAAAATTCAACCCATGGTCAGCGTGTCCGATCACCTTTGATATAATCATCGATGGATTCCACCTTACCCGAGTCCTCATGGACGGCGGCAGCAACCTTAACCTCTTTATCAGGACACATCCCGCAAGATGGGTATTGATACATCAAAAATCAAGCCCACTAAAACTACCTTTAAAGGAGTGATACCCAGTGTAGAGGCCCGCTGCACAGGCTCAATTACATTGGAAGTGGTCTTCGGTTCACCGGACAACTTCCGCATCGAAGACTTGATCTTCGATATCGTCCCCTTCTGCAGTGGCTACCATGCACTGCCCGGACGAACCGCGTTCGCTCGCTTCAATGCAGTCCCGCACTACGCCTATCTCAAACTCAAGATGCCCGGACCACATGGAGTCATAATAGTGAATGGAAACATGGAACGCTCCCTCCGCACTGAGGAGCACACCGCGGCCCTGGCAGCGGAAGTATAGGGTGGCCTCATCAAGCCAACTATTACGTCAGCGGCCAAGTCCGTGGACACTGTGAAACGAGTCAGGACTACCCCACTGTATGGTAGTCTAGCTTGTCAGGAGCTCGATTAGCAATTGGGCCCCCATCTCAGCCCCTATCAAATTGTGGCATATGTACCACGCGTACATAATTACGCGCTAAAAATACCATGGGAAAGGATGGAGGCATAATAAGGACAATGTCTACAATACGGCTAGACCCTATCAGGACACTCACATTTCCCTTTTTCTTTCCTTTTTATTTTTCCAGGTTCCTTACAACCCACACTACCCTTTCAATGGTACCAAGGCCTCTTTTCATGGCCTATTACACTGGTCAATGATCCTCTCGAAGGACAATATACCAAGGAGAAAAGAAGCGTAGATGCGTGCCAGAGTACCTAAAGGACCTTAAAGATCACCTCTTCTGCTTTCAGGATGCATGCATAGCTTCCCCTTGTGTTCGACATGTAAAATAGCCCTGTCACTTATTGCACTATTTATATCAATACATTTCGACGTATCAATCAGACTACAATGGAAATAGTTTTTAGCCCAAACCTACGTGGCGTTGGCTTACCAATTAACATATGTTTCCCTGTTTTTGTCTGATTATCATGTACGCCTTGGTATGACCTAAATTTCCAGGGGCTTTATTAAGATGCGGACATATTTTAAATACTAAACAAAGTCTGAAATCTTTAATAGTGCAATTCGGTGTCCCGAATATAGCATTATAAGCATTGGCTCCGAATAATGTCTTTGGTCAATAGTTGGGTTGCCCGGCTCCTGTGCTTGCTACCATACGTTTCATATGATCAGCTAAGGTAGTAAAGGGAGAACTACTGCGATTGTATTTTTGGTTTACCCGGACAAACAGCTCAGTAGAGAAAGCCGAAAACTCACTGTCATGATGCGGCGAGAGCTGGTCAGCTATTCGGTGACTAAATATAAATCTCTCGTGACTTATCCGCATTATGAGATGGGCCGGCCTTCACCTGGCCGAGCATTTACAGCACCCAAGTTCGGGTAATCGAACAAAACTAGGGGCTACACCCGCATTCCCATTATAAAAATCATATGGCTAAGTGAGGGCGATAAGGCCACATAGTCCAATTGCCTGTTTCGCCGCACTAACACCTCCTTCATGGACCAATACATTGGGTCAAGCGTGTTTAAGTGTCATACCGAACACCCCCATACTATCTACGAGGGGGCTGAGGCCGACGACTGGCCAACTCTCAGATGTCGTAAGCAGCAGCATAGGAGGAGATATTTTAATAAAACAAACAACATATCATACATAAGCCTTGTTTAATGATACAAGATTGAAAAACATAGATACATTCATTCAAAAATGATGTCATTTGAACGTTGCCCCTCTACAATGTGGGATCCTTTCTCGACATCATCAAAGTACCTCTAGCGTGCGGTGCTCTTTGCCTACGGGCGGTCCCTCTTTAGCAAGCTTGACGGGTCCATCTTCGCCCACTGCACCTTGTCACGGGCAAAGGCCATCCGCGCACCTTCAATGCAGACCGACCGCTTCACGACATCAAGCCGAGGGCAGGCACTAACCAGCCGCTTCACGAGACCGAAGTAGCTACTAGGCATGGGTTCGGCGGGCCAAAGACAGATTATCAAATCCCTCATGGCCAATTCAGCCACCCTATGTAGTTTGGTCCATTACTTCAGTTGATCGCTGATGGGCACATGATGCTTTGGCGCAAGGTACTGCGACCAGAACAGTTTCTCCGTTGATCTCCGCTCTTCGGCCCGTAAGAACTCTGCGGCATCAGCAACACTCCGGGGCAGGTCTGCAAACACTCCTGGAGAACTCCAAATCTGGGTTTGAAAGATATACCTTTTCTTCTCAAATTTACTCTGCATGATGGTTTGACCATGATGGTTTCCTATTGATACTAGTAAGGTACACGTGCATTGCACGCATGAGATTTGGTTACCAAATTATGAATAAATACCACACTATAGCATGTAAGCTTTGAGTCATATATGCATGATGTAGATGTTCGTTTAATTCTTATAGTTCATCTTATTCAAAATCAATTAGTTTTATAAAAAAACTATTTTAAGATTCATGGAATTGTGCATTGTAAAGCATAAAGTAAAAAACAAATAGTGATAATTCATTTAGAAAGAAGTTTGGGCAATTAAGATATGGAAGATTCTAGAACAAAGGAGAAGTGCTTGTGTTTTGCTAATTTGTAGACTATGTTTCTATTGGTGTTTTTTTGCTCTAAAAATTAAAGAATGATTGACTTGACCTGTCATGGCGATTATATAAACCTTTTTTAGGTCGCATGCAGGGTTTAGGGGGCAAGGTGTTCTGATCGAGCATGTCCCCATTCTGCAGTTTATAGACGTTGCACATATCTGTGGGCTCCCTGAGGTATATATATTATCATTTACCGACAATGAGGGATACCCACACAATCTATCCCTTTGACCCAACAACAAGAAGGGTTTGACCATGATTGTTTCCTATTGATACTAGTAAGGTATACGTGCACTGCACGCATGAGATTTGGTATCCAAATTATGAATAAATACCACACTATAGCATGTAAGCTTTGAGTCATATATGCATGATGTAGATGTTCATTTAATTCTTATAGTTCATCTCATTCAAAATCAATTAGTTTTATAAACAATCTATTTTAAGATTCATGGAATTGTGCATTGTAAAGCATAAAGTAAAAACAAATAGTGATAATTCATTTGGAAAAAAGTTTGGGAAATTAAGATATGGAAGATTCTAGAACAAAGGAGAAGTGATTGTGTTTTGAGGTTTGTGCATTATGCTTAAGTTCAACCATGGAGTCTTCTAGATTGTACATGTGGCAGAATCTGGTGGAATGTAGAAGATATCCAACAGCCAGTAGTGCTCGGACTTGCCATCTCTATACCATTGGATTGGCTTCATCCAACGACCAACTTTCAAAGTTATTCACACACTATATAGGGGTATAGATGTGTGCCATGCTAGACCAAATAAAGTTTGAACACATGTGTGGGACGACACCCCCCTCCCGCCGCCTAAAAGATGGGAAACCGACATCGTACCTATTGAACCAGGCTTGGAGTAGGGTACGGTGTTCGGTTTGTAACGTAGTTGGTGGGCCATCGAAGTTGTGCACTCGGGATTTAAACACATCACACACCACCATACCCATACATATTTTTCGGGCCGCATGCAGTGTATACGAGGTCTTCTGATCGACCACGTCTCCCTTGTGTGGGTTTTTGTGACGACATGCGTATCTCTGTGCTCCCTGAGTGTATATATATCATCCCTTTAACCAATAATGAGGGGTACATGTCGGCCATGAATGGATTCCTCCTAGTTCGTGTTAGGGCCGGTCACCGTCACATGTCGCTCCCACATGCTCAGATTGCTAGGTTCGACCTACATCGTACCCTGCGTATCTCGTGCTTAACTACCTTGCCTTCATGGTTGTTGTCTGTATCGAGAGGTAGGCACCACATCTAAATTGTACATTATTCTATATTGAAAACACACAACACCCCTTCCCAACATATGATACATCTCCAGCGTATCTATAATTTCTTATTGTTCCATGCTATTATGTTATCCAAATAGGATGTTTTATATGCATTTATACGCTATTTTATATGATTTTTGGGACTAACCTATTAACCTAGAGCCTAGTGCCAGTTTTTGTTTTTTCCTTGTTTTTGAGTATCGCAGAAAAGGAATACCAAACGGAGTCCAATTGACCTGAAATTCACGGAGATTATTTTTGAATCACAAGAAGCCCATAGAGTATCGGAGATGGGCCAGAAGAGTCCCGAGGCACCCACGAGGGTGGGGGCGTGCCCTACCCCCTAGGCGCGCCCCTACCTCGTGGCCGCATCTGGGACCCCCTGACTTGTTCCTGACGCCAACACCTCTTATATATACCCAAACTTCCAGAACATAGCCTAGATCGGGAGTTCCACCACCGCAAGCCTCTGTAGCCACCAAAAACCAATCTAGACCCGTTCTCGTACCCTGCCAGAGGGGGGATCCGTCTCTAGTGGCCATGTTCATCATCTTGGCGCTCTCCATGACGAGGAGGGAGTAGTTCACCCTCGGGGCTGAGGGTATACTAGTAGCTATGGTTTGATCTCTCTCTCTCTCTCTCTCTCTCTCTCTCTCTTGTGTTCTTGATTCAGCATGATTTTGATGTATCGCGAGCTTTGCTATTATAGTTGGATCATATGATGTTTCTCCCCCTCTACTCTCTTTTGATGGATTGAGTTTTCCCTTTGAAGTTATCTTATCGGATTGAGTCTTTAAGGATTTGAGAACACATGATGTATGTCTTGCATGTGCTTATCTGTGGTGACAATGGGATATCACGTGATCCACTTGATGTATGTTTTGGTGATCAACTTGCGAGTTCCGTGACCTCATGAACTTATGCATAGGGGTTGGCACACGTTTTCATCTTGACTATCCGGTAGAAACTTTGGGGCACTCTTTGAAGTTCTTTGTGTTGGTTGAATAGATGAATCTGAGATTGTGTGATGCATATCGTATAATCATACCCACGGATATTTGAGGTGACATTGGAGTCTCTAGGTGACATTAGGGTTTTGGTTGATTTGTGTCTTAAGGTGTTATTCTAGTACGAACTCTAGGATAGATTGAACAGAAAGAATTGATTCGTGTTATTTTACTGTGGACTCTTGAATAGATCGATTAGAAAGGATAACTTTGAGGTGGTTTCGTAACCTACAATAATCTCTTCGTTTGTTCTGTGCTATAAGTGGCTTTGGAGTGACTCTTTGTTGCATGTTGAGGGATTGTTATATGATCCAATTATGTTATTATTGTTGAGAGAACTTGCACTAGTGAAAGTATGAACCCTAGGCGTTGTTTCAACACATTGCAATACCATTTGTGCTCACTTTTATCATTAGTTACCTTGCTGTTTTTGTATTTTCAGATTACAAAAACCTTTATCTACCATCCATATTGCACTTGTATCACCATCTCTTCGCCGAACTAGTGCACCTATACAATTTACCATTGTATTGGGGTGTTGGGGACACAAGAGACTCTTTATTATTTGGTTGCAGGGTTGTTTGAGAGAGACCATCTTCATCCTACGCCTCCCATGGATTGATAAACCTTAGGTCATCCACTTGAGGGAAATTTGCTACTGTCCTACCATCTTCATGCTCTTTTCTGGCGCCGTTGCCGGCGAGGTTAGCGCTTGAAGGTATATCTTTAGATCTTGTAATCGAATCTTTTAGTTTCTTGTTTTATCACTAGTTTAGTTTATAAAAGAAAATTATAAAAAATGGAATTGACGATACCTCATATGCTTCATCTTTTTAATGTCTTTCATGAAAATAAGGATTCCAATAATTGTGCCAAAGTTTTAGACGAAGAATGCATTAGAATTTTTGGCACTAAATATTTGAATGATGAGCATGATTGGAATGTTGTTAGTACGAACTCTTTGAATATCCATAGTACTAATGATGATTGCACTAGTCATGATGAAAATATCTCTTATAAGCATGTCAATTTTTGTGGAGTGCATAGGGTTTTAAAGTGCACACCAAATAGGGAAGATAGATTTTGCAAGAGGCATAAGTATCTAGAAACTAAATGGTTGCAAGAAAGGCCAGATGTTTGTGCGAAAATTTAAATTTTCTTAGCCACCCTTATGAACTTTGCAATGAACGTGGTCATTTAAATATCCAATGCAAAAAATTTCATGATCGAATCGTGTCCAAAAATTGTGATCACTTGATTTCCCTTGCGCACCATAATGAACTTAGTTTGCTCCTGGGTTATGAAGAAATGAAACGTATAACTAAAGATATTCCAGAATTTTCCCTTGATAAAATTCTTGATTTTGATCTAGAGGAAATTTATATGTATTTTGCGGTGAATTGCATTGAAAATCCTTATATTACCAATTACATAGAGTCAAGAAAACAATTAGAAGATGAAGAGAATACTAATGAAAGGGAAGAGATTTCCCAATATCCTCCTATTTTTTCTTATGATGAATCAGGTAACGAGGAGGAGCCTTCTATCCAACCAATATCATTAATAGGGAGCTCCAAAAATAGGGTTAAACCCACACATGATGCGAAGAAGAAAAAGAAAAGACGTAGAAGCAAAGGTAAAAAGGTATCCCTCCCAAATGATGTTGCTCCTATTACTCATTGTGATGATGAAAATTGATATACTATTGGTGCTATCTATACTATTATTGATGAGAGTGATTATGCTTATGATATGAAAAGGCCCAAGCTTGGGGATGCTATGTTTGATGAGAATGACATGTTTGAGAATTTATTTCCTGCAATTAATGTTTGTCCCAAGCTTGGGGGTGCTATGATTAATGAAGATGATATTTTTAGTCTCCCATGTTTTGATGAGCAAATTTACTATGATGATAGCATGCCTCCTATTTATGATGATTATATTGATGAAAGTGGGTTTGGAAGAGTGTCAACTTTAGGACGTAATGATCCCACTATTTTGGAGGATGTTGAATCTTATTGTGATAACTATAAAAGTGGAATTGGAGAGGTCATGACTTTATTAAGTAATGATTCCATTATATTGGAAGAGGTTTCAATTGATTATGATGAGAACAAAGTTTCTATTTATGATGATTATTGTGATGACACCTATGCTATAAAAAGTAGTGATGCTTATATTTATAAAACTTGCCATGATTATCATTACCCTTTTTATGAACACTACTCTTTTAATGTGGAAACAATTTATAGTATTCGAGTTTCTTATGATACTCCCACTATTTCGAATGAGAAGAATTTTGCTTATGTGGAGAATAGTAAATTTTCTATGCTTGTAGATCATGAAAAGAATGTTTTATGTGATGGTTATATTGTTTAATTCATTCATTATGCTACTGAAATTTATTATGCGGGAGTAGTATATGCTTGTAGGAATTTCAGTAATATCGAGTTTCCTCTCTATGTGCTTAAAGTTTTGAAGGTATGCTTGTTTTGCCTTCCTATGCTAGTTGATTATTGTTCCCATAAATTGTTTGCTCCCAAAATCCCTATGCATAGGAACTGGGTTAGGCTTAAATTTTCTAGTTATATTATTCATGATGCTCTCTTTATGTTACAATTCTTATCTTTTATGTGTGCATCATCGAAATCATAATGCCTAGCTAGGGGCATTAAACGATAGTGCTTGTTGGGAGGAAACCCAATTTTATTTTTGTTCTTTGCTTTTTGATCCTGTTTAGTAATAAATAATTCATCTAGCATGTGTTTAGATGTGTTTTTATGTTTTAATTAGTGTTTGTGCCAAGTAGAACCTTTGGGAAGACTTGGGTGAAGTCTTTGCGATCCTGCTGTAAAAAACAGAAACTTTTGCGCTCACGAGATTAGCTGCCATTGTTTACTGGAGAGCGCGTTTAGGTTTATTCTTTTTGCAGATTATTAATAGACAAATTAGTCAGGTCCAGAAATTTATTTCAGAATTTTTGGAGTGATAGAAGTATTTGAATGATACAGATTACTGCAGATTGTTCAGCTTTTTGACAGATTCTGTTTTTCATTGTGTTGTTTGCTTATTTTGATGAATCTATGAGTAGTATCGGAGGGTATGAACCATAGAGAAGTCGGAATACAATATATATTACACAAATATGAATTTAGAATGAGTTCACAACAGTACCAAAAGTGGTGATTTATTTTCTTATACTAACAGAGCTCATAAGATTTTCTGTTGAGTTTTGTGTTGTGAAGTTTTCAAGTTTTGGGTAAAGATTCAATGGACTGTGGAATAAGGACTGGCAAGAGCCTAAGATTTGGGATGGCCAAGGCACCCCAAGGTAATACTCAAGGACAACCAAGAGCCTAAGCTTGGGGATGCCATACGGGGCATCCCCTCTTTCGTCTTCGTTCGTCGGTAACTTTACTTGGAGCTATATTTTTATTCACCACATTATATGTGTTTTGCTTGGAGCGTCATTTTATTTTCTTTTGTTTTGCTTGCTGTTTCAATAAAATACCACGATCAGAAATTCTTAAATGTTATAAAGTCTTCACATACTTGCTTAATTATTCAACTACTGATTTATCTTCACTTATATCTTTCGGAGTAGTTTGTCATCTGCTCTAGTGCTTCACTTATATCATTTTAGAGCACGATGGTGGTTTTATTTTGAAGAAATAGATGAACTCTCATGCTTCACTTACATTATTTTGAGAGTCTTTTGAACAGCATGGTAGTTTGCTTTGGTTATGAAACTAGTCCTAATATGATATGCATCCAAGATGGGCATAATAAAAACTTTCATATAAAGTGCATTGAACACTATGAGAAGTTTGATACTTGATGATTGTTATGAGATATGAATATGGTAATATTAGAGTCATGCTAGTTGAGTAGTTGTGAATTTGAGAGATACTTGTGTTAAAGTTTGTGATTCCCGTAGCATGCACATATGGTGAACCGTTATGTGATGAAGTCGGAGCATGATTTATTTTTTGATTGTCCTCCTTATGAGTGGCGGTCGGGGACAAGTGATGGTCTTTTCATACCAATCTATCCCCCTAGGAGCATGCACGTAGTACTTTGTTTTGATAACTATTAAATTTTTGCAATAAGTATGTGAGTTCTTTATGACTAATGTTGAGTCCATGGATTATACGCACTCTCACCCTTCCACCATTGCTAGCCTCTCTTGTGCCGCGCAACTTTCGCCGGTACCATACAACCACCATTACCTTCCTCAAAACAGCCACCATACCTACCTATTATGGCATTTCCATAGCCATTCAAGATATATTGCCATGCAACTTTCCACCATTCCGTTTATTATGACACGCTCCATCATTGTCATACTTATTTGCATCATCATGTAGTTGACATCGTATTTGTGGCAAAGCCACCGTTCGTAAGTCTTTCATACATGTCACTCATCAGTCATTGCACATCCCTGTACACCGCTGGAGGCATTCATATATAGTCATATCTTGTTCTAAGTATCGAGTTGTAATTTTTTGAGTTGTAAGTAAATAAAATTGTGATGGTCATCATTATTAGAGCATTATCCCAAGTGAGGAAAGGATGATGGAGACTATGATTCCCCCACAAGTCGGGATGAGACTCCGGACGAAAAAAAGAGAGAAAAAGGCCATAAAAAAGGGAGAAGGCCCAAAAAATGAGAGAAAAAGAGAGAAGGGGCAATGCTACTATCCTTTTACCACACTTGTGGTTCAAAGTAGCACCATGATCTTCATGATAGAGAGTCTCCTATGTTGTCACTTTCATATACTAGTGGGAATCTTTCATTATAAGAACTTGGCTTGTATATTCCAATGATGGGCTTCCTCAAAATGCTCTAGGTCTTCACGAGCAAGCGAGTTTGATGCACACCCACTTAGTTTCTTTTTGAGCTTTCATACACTTATAGCTCTAGTGCATCCGTTGCATGGCAATCCCTACTCACTCACATTGATATCTATTGATGGGCATCTTCATAGCACGTTGATACGCCTAGTTGATATGAGACTATCTTCTCCTTTGTAACGCCCTCGATGCGGCTATATCTCCTACGTGTCGAAGCACGACTTAGAGGCATAACCACATTGAAAGCAATGTCGCAAGTGAGGTAATCTTCACACAACCCATGTAATACATAAGGGAAAGAAAAACATAGTTGGCTTACAATCGCCACTTCATACAATTACATGAATAAAGCATTACATCAACCAAATACAATCATGGCCCGACTATGGAGCCAAAATAAAAGAAGAACCCCAAATGCGACAAAGGTCCCCGATCGACCCCAACTGGGCTCCACTATTGATCAACTAGAATGAAACAACACAAAGAGCAAGATCTTCATCGAGCTCCTCCTGAGCTTGGTTGTGTCATCTACACGGACTCATCGACACCTGCAAACTAGTTTTGGAAGTATCTGTGAGCCACGGGGACTCAGCAATCTCACACCCTCGCGATCAAGACTATTTAAGCTTATGGGTAAGGTAAAGGTATGGGGTGGAGCTGCAGCAAGCGACTAGCATATATGGTGGCTAACCTATTCGCAAAAGAGAGTGAGAAGAGAAGGCAAAGCATGGTCTATAAAAGTATGATCAAGAAGTGATCCTGGACTACCTACGTCAAGCATAACTCCAACAACCGTGTTCACTTCCCGGACCCCGCCGGAAAGAGACCATCACGGTTACACACGCCGTTGATTCATTTTAATTAAGGTCAACTTCAGGTTTTCTACAACCGGACGTTAACAAATTCCCATCTGCCCATAACCGCGGGCACGGCTTTCGAAAGTTCAAATCCCTGCAGGGGTGTCCCAACTTAGCCCATCACAAGCTCTCACGGTCAAAGAAGGAATAGACCTCCTCCCGAGACATTCCGATCAGACTCGGTATCCCAGTACAACAAGACATTTCGACAGGGTAAAACTAAACCAGCAACACCGCCCGAATGTGCCGACAAATCCCGATAGGAGCTGCACATATCTCTTTCTCAGGGCACACCGGATTGTCTAAACTTCCGGTAGGCCAGCCCAGAGTTGCCCCTGGTGGCCACCGGCGGCTGACATTTTGGACCAACACTCAGAGGAGCACTGGCCCGGGGGGGTAAATAAAGATGACCCTTGGGCTGGCCGACCCAAGGGAAAGAAAAGGCTAGGTGGCAAATGGTAAAACCAATGTTGGGCATTGCTGGAAGAGCTTTACTTAAGGCGAACTGTCAAGGGGTTCCCATTATAGCCCAACCGCGTAAGGAACGCAAAATCCGGGAACATAACACCGATATGACGGAAACTAGGGCGACAAGAGTGGAACAAAACACCAGGCATAAGGCCGAGCCTTCCACCCTTTACCAAGTATATAGATGCATTAATTAAATAAGATATATAGTGATATCCCAACAAGTAAATAAATGTTCCAACAAGGAACGGCCTCCAATCTTCACCTGCAACTAGTAACGCTATAAGAGGGGCTAAGCAAAACGGTAACATAGCCAATCAACGGTTTGCTAGGACAAGGTGGGTTAGAGGCTTGGTTCAACAATATGGGAGGCATGATAAGCAAGTGGTAGGTATCGCAGCATAGGCATAGCAAAAGAGCGAGCAACTAAGCAAGCAAAGGTAGAAGTGATTTCGAGGGTATGGTCATCTTGCCTGAAATCCCGCAAGGAAGAAGAACGAGTCCATGAAGAAGACAAACGGACGTAGACGAACGGGTCCTCACAAACGCGACGTTACCGGAACCAACCCGAAGAAGCAAAACCGGAAAGAAGCAAACAATCATGGTAAACAACCACCACATAATCATAGCAGCATGATCAATCAAGTATGGTGCATGTCCGGTTTAAATATGCATGGCATGGCAAAGTGCACAAACAATCCTACAAATTAAATGGAGCTCATTGACGAAACACCACATGCAAGTAATTTAGTTTGATCTCGTTTATGTACCCAACAATATTAAATGTTGATTAACAGGGCAAGAGGTGAAGCAAAGTAAAACTACCTATCTAGGCAAGTTTAAATGAGGCCGGAACGCCAAACAACAATTCCAGTAAATCCCCATATGCATTACTCAATTTGGTGCAACAACAATTTAGACCATTTAAATGTTATTATCATGATGCGAATGACATGAGCAAGTTTTGTGCAATATTTATGAAAATGTCGGCACGTTATAAGATATGGGGCATTTCGTCATCGTGGTGGAAAGAAAGGGTGCCACGGTGACGGTAACGACAATGGTGCCACGGCAGCGTTTCGGTTCCGGTAACTCGATTGAGATACCGATGCAAAGGAGAAGTATGCGTATGCGTGCAAAAGATGGCGGGGCACTCCCGGATACCGGGTGTCCCACGAGTTGGCGACAAGGAAACGAGTGACAATCTGGACACGGTGCAAACATGAGCATCCCAAACATCGCAAGCATTCGTTACACGGACGTCGTCTCGGGTTATACCTTCGAAGTGTGCAAACAGGCCGGTTCTCGATCGGTGCCAAGTAGAGGAAGTAGACGTTCTCGGAACGTTCGTAGTGGAAGTAGTGGAAGTAGACGTTCACGAGTCGAAGAGGAAGTAGACGTCCATGTTCGAGGAGCGGTAGGGGTACACGGTCGTCATCGAACTTGGCATCACATCGCGTAGTCGTACACATTCCGTAGATGTTCATGTCATCGGTGTCGTGGTACTTGGGGTCTTCGGACTTCCCGGTACCGTTCTTGCGACGGCGGTAGTGGTACTTGGCAAAATGCACGTCGACGGTAGTTGTTCTCGGTTCGTCGTGGTACTTGGCGATTTCAGAGACGGCGGAAGACGAACTTGGCTGTACTCGTTGACCTAGTACTTGGCATTGTTTCCGGTTCGGTGATCGTTTAGGCGTCGGGCGTCGAGGTCTCCAGCCGTAGTGGTACTTGGTGAATTCCGAAACTGTCTTGGCGTCTTCGCGCGTAGGGGTACTTGTGAAGAGGTACTCAGCGATCGTCGTGTAGATGTTCACGTGTCTTCGGCGACATCAGGATGCATCTTGGCGGTCTCGTCTCGGTGTAGATGTACATGGTAAATGTAGTGGTACTCAGCAACTTGTCGAACCCAAGTGATTGTAACCGTTCTCGCGGACGAAGCCGGGAGGCGAAGGCAAAGCAACGCGGCGGCGGCCTGTGCTTATCGGTGAAGCAGCAGCAGAAGACGAAGGTGGTGTTCAGCGGCAGGTGCTCGAGGCGAGAGGAGTAGAGGAACGCGGCGGGGTCGGCCCTGGCGTCACTTGACCAGGAAGATGGTGGAGGGACGCAGGATCCCACCGGCGACGGCCTTGAGACGACGACGCCATGGGTTCCCTGGACGGCATCCACGGGAGTTGCAGAGAGGCGAGGTGGAAGGAGACTCGGTCGGTGCGGCGGCAGGCTTGGGCTCGCCGGCCGGCAGGGCGCCATGGCGAGGAGGCGGCGATGCGAGGCGCTGCTCTTGGTGTGGAGCGGCGCGCCTGCTGTTCCCTGGAGAGGCGGAGCGACGGGGACCGGCGAAGTGGCGTCCCGGCGGCCGTGCTCGTGGGGATGAGGTCGGAGGAGGGCCGGCAGGGGCGCGGGCAGGTCGTCTCCAGGCGGAGCTCGAGGTCCCGGCGAGAAAGACGAACGGGGAGGAGGAGATATGGGGATCGGGAGAGGGTGAAAGCGAGAGAGATGGGGATCAGGAGATGGGGTCGTTCTGGCGGCGCGAGGGGAGAGGGAGTCTACGAGGGGATCGGGCTAGGGTTCGGTCGAGGGTTAGGAGGGATTGGTGGGGGCGGCTGGGCCTTGGCCTTGGGCCGGCGCGGGAGGTTGGGAGGCCCAGGCTGCTGGGCTCCTTCTCTCTCTCTCTTTTCAAATCTCTACTAAAAATAGAAAAGCAAAGAAACAAAAGGAGAGAAAAGAAATGAGTGGACAAGAATTTGGGCATGGGGATTATTTTCCCGGACTCACAAAAATGAGCTTGACCCAAGAAAAATGGAGTGGGCAAGATTGCAAGAATTAAATTCAAAGTCATTTGAATTTAATTTAAAAGGTTTGAACAAGGACTAGGATTTAGAAGAGTCCAAAAATGTTGAGAATCTAGGAGGAGCCTCGATAAATGGGAAAAGAAATGTTGGCAAAGTTTGGGGACCAAACTTGAAGTAGAAAGGGAGTGGGGATTTTTCAAGTGTGTTTTGGTTAATTCCAAAAGAATGGAATATTTTTATTATAGCTCTCTAATAATATTGAGAGGCTTCAATATGTTATAAAGAGATATCACAAGTGAATTCCCTCGATTTAAATGGATCAAAGATCCATGCCATTTATTTAGTTGAGTTGCAAAAGATTTATGAGATGAAGGCATGATGACATGATGCAATGCAAAAATAAAAGGGCAGGCACAAATGAAACACACGGCGAAACCCGGAATCTATGAAAGTCTTCTCGAGCATCGGTCTCGGGGCGTTACAACACTCCACCACTACGAGAGGATCTCGTCCCGAGATCTATAATGGCACCGGAGGAACAACGGAATAGAAAAAGAAGAGGTAAAACTAAGTTGCTTCTTTGACAAACGAGTGAAACCACGAACCTTGAAAAGTTAAGCCATTTCGAGGAAAGAATACAATGGGGATGAACAAAATTGAAAACACACCGATAGGAAGGAGGAACAAAGAAGAACAAATTCGTATAGCGCTCCGGTTGGGAAGAGATGCGAGACTTGATAAGGCAAAAAGATCTTGCGTAGAGGACACGACACTCCGGTTAAATGGATTATCCAAGAAAAGAACATGATCCTGACAAAACGAAAAGATGGGTTGAAGAGAGCAACATCAGAAAGCCTCCGAAACAAAAGAATAGAAGATAGATAATTGAAATAAGAGAATTGAGAAGAAAATGCGAATTTCTACCACAAGAGAGTTTGAAAAGGCATCTTTAGGAGAAAGGTCGAATGGAGTTGTTGGAAAAAACCCAACAACGAAAAGATAAGCTTGATATGGACTTATAGAAGATACCCCCAACATTATGAGGTGACAACTTGCCACTCACGGAATAGATTTGATTGGGTTTGTATGACAAGGAGACGAGAACTATTCGCCGGAAGGACAAATGTAGAACTTGGATCATTTATAAGCACCAAAATTAGCAAGAATCCTTAGGGAAGGCTATAGGTGAAATATAACCCAAGATAACTCCAAAGAAGAGATTGATGGATTTAAAATATCTCATTCTTGATAGCTTGTGACTCACGAAGCACGAAGGGGAATTATCAAGAAGGACATAATACCGCCTCCAAAGATACGGTAGAAAGAAATTGCACTCCGGATAGCAAGATGAAGAATGCTTGAGTTTCTTAGAAAAGAATCTCGATGAACACTTCAAGAAGAAACATAAATCCTTGATGAACCATCATGTAGAACTTCCATGAAGTACTCCGGTAACGAAAAGATGATCAAAACGGAATGAAGGAGAAGTTGAAAACACAAGTTGAGCCCTTGCAATGATTAGATAGATCTTTGTCATGATAATTAGAGCTTGGAACTCCGGGAAAGAAAAGATAAGGCATCTCAAACTGCGAATATGATATGATCAACCACTCCGGAAAAAAATACTCATTCGGATGAAACAAGAATAAGAATTACATTATACGTATCCTTCACCAATTAAAATTGATGACAAGCAATGGAATTGGCATACTACTTATTCTCATAGAAAGGGTTAAGATAGATATAGCGTCAACTTGAGAAGGTCTTCAACTAACCACCGGTGGAATCGAAACAACGAATGAATTGGTATGATAAAGAAGGAAGATAAATCTTAAACGAACCACCGTAAGAATTAAAAATGAACGAAGAGAAGATAAAGAAACACTGGGAAGAATTATAAAATGAAAGAAGATGCTTGAGAGAATTTATATATGAGAGAACGAAGAGATGACGAGCTGACTAGAGAACACTTGAACGATGCACCGGTAAGATTAGGAGAACGATAACTGAAAGCTGGGAATGAATAATTATGAGATGATGGGCTCCGGAGAATCAAACTGACAATACTCTGAATTACTCCGCATGGGTGAAAAAAATATCTCACGATCGCAAATAATTAAGAGAGGATGGCAACAAGCTAGAATCATGGATCTTGAAGAGAATGTAGCACGATTGAGAGAACAATCTTCTTCGGTCTTCATATGATGAGAGGGACGACGAGAAACACCAACAATAATTGTAGAGGCACTCCGGAATAAAGAATAGAAAAGTTGAGCCAACGATGAAAAGAATTGTGAAAGATCTAGGAGAAAACATTTGACTGATGACAATTTGGAAAAGAATTTGAGATTAACTCCGGGAGAATAAGAAGATTCAGGTAAGATCCTGGGAAAAGACCTGTGGGTTAGGGCCCACTCAAAAGAAACACCGTTGAACGATTCAAAAGAGAGAAAGCACCGGTTGAATTAAATGACTTGAACGAGGGGACATCCTCGAAAGAGCTTGAATGAAAGCAGAGTGTAAGCACAAATCTTCGAGATATGTTGAGCACTCCGGAATAATTGAATAGCGAGAAATGAATGAATATGATGAGCACCGGCATGAGGACACATTTGAAACGAGGAAAAGGATGTGATCACCATCGAAAGATGTCATTGAGAACACCAGGGAAGATAAAAGAACAAAGAATGATAAACTTGAGGCTCCGTTAGAATCTTTATGAGCAACACCGGGTAAGAATATTGATGGAAAAAAAAGAGTGGGGAGGCTTCACATGAATAAGATGGATACTTGATGAAGAAATCTGAATCCTTTAAGAAAAACAAGGGTGGGAGGGCGGGAAAAACAAAGGCAACTTGGAGACGGATGAAACAAACACCGTTGAGAAAGCTGAGATTGAATCTTGCGAATGTTGAAGTGATCGAATCCACTTGAAGAGAAAACACGCCGGTTGAAAAGGATTGACAACACAATCTCGATGATCAAGTAGGATTAGTGTTCACATCGGAGTATGAGAACACTGTTTCGGGAAGGTATGGAATCAACACTTGACATTGAAGCAACTCGAATACCACAACTCAAAACAAAAACAAGGGGTTGGCTTGCAGAATAAGCCGGAACAAACATATGATAGAGATTTCGTCCGAAGTTTTCGTGGTGGGGCCTACACGGGCTTGATCGTACAGCACCATCATGTACAAGGCAGTGCACATGACATACGAAGCGTCCCCGAGTCGGCATAGCCAAGGACTCTTTAAGACACAACGAGACCACTGTAAAACCGACCGTGAATAGGCGGACCACTAGACGTCGAACCCCAATTTCATATCATACATTTGTCGGAAAGATATCCTAAGAGCTACTTGAATTCCCACCTATGAAACTCCCGAACCTTTACGGTTATGCAATCAGGTGTTGGGGATACAGGGGAAGCATAATATCTCACCCAAAACTAGCAAATCCTACATCCAGCTGTATCCATCCTTCAACACATAACCAAGAAACCTTCGGAAACCATCTAACTCAACCATCGAAAAGCATCCGTTATACAAGTTATGGCGATACTCCCGAACTCCCGCCCCAGTACTAGGTGGCGTCGAGGTTATCTCACCAACGAACTGCATAAAAGAGATTTTCGATGTCGGCGTACTAAACTCAGGTATTCCAGAACTGCAACGATAAAATTATGATGACAACACCTCAGAGCTCAACTCCCAGGGACACTTCCACTAAACCCCTGACAGGAGGCACCAAGACAATGTTCTCATCATAAAACCATCGGAACGATTCCAAGATACCCGCGTGATCCTAAATTTTTTTTTAGTGAAATTTGAGAAGAGAAGAGTCAAAACTCTACGTCAGGATGCCTTACCAGAGCTATGAGGAGACTGGGAAGTAAAAAGAATTCCTAACTCTCCGATATATATAATCCTAAATGACTCAAAAAAAAATTTCTAGACACAACTCGGCCACTAAAAACGATCAAGCAATGGGGCTCCTAAGTCGGGGAAGGCTCTGATACCAACTTGTAACGCCCTCGATGCGGCTATATCTCCTACGTGTCGAAGCACGACTTAGAGGCATAACTGCATTGAAAGCAATGTCACAAGTGAGGTAATCTTCACACAACCCATGTAATACATAAGGGAAAGAAAAACATAGTTGGCTTACAATCGCCACTTCACACAATTACATGAATAAAGCATTACATCAACCAAATACAATCATGGCCCGACTATGGAGCCAAAATAAAAGAAGAACCCCAAATGCGACAAAGGTCCCTGATCGACCCCAACTAGGCTCCACTATTGATCAACTAGAACTAAACAACACAAAGAGCAAGATCTTCATCGAGCTCCTCCTGAGCTTGGTTGCGTCATCTACACGGACTCATCGACACCTGCAAACTGGTTTTGGAAGTATCTGTGAGCCAAGGGGACTCAGCAATCTCACAGCCTCGCGATCAAGACTATTTAAGCTTATGGCTAAGGTAAAGGTATGGGGTGGAGCTGCAGCAAGCGACTAGCATATATGGTGGCTAACCTATTCGCAAAAGAGAGCGAGAAGAGAAGGCAAAGCATGGTCTATAAAAGTATGATCAAGAAGTGATCCTGGACTACCTACGTCAAGCATAACTCCAACAACCGTGTTCACTTCCCGGACCCGCCGGAAAGAGACCATCACGGTTACACACGCCGTTGATTCATTTTAATTAAGGTCAACTTCAGGTTTTCTACAACCGGACGTTAACAAATTCCCATCTGCCCATAACCGCGGGCACGGCTTTCGAAAGTTCAAATCCCTGCAGGGGTGTCCCAACTTAGCCCATCACAAGCTCTCACGGTCAACGCCTCCTCCCGAGACATTCCGATCAGACTCGGTATCCCGGTACAACAAGACATTTCGACAGGGTAAAACTAAACCAGCAACACCGCCCGAATGTGCCGACAAATCCCGATAGGAGCTGCACATATCTCTTTCTCAGGGCACACCGGATTGTCTAAACTTCCGGTAGGCCAGCCCAGAGTTGCCCCTGTGGCCACCGGCGGCTGACATTTTGGACCAACACTCAGAGGAGCACTGGCCCGGGGGGGTAAATAAAGATGACCCTTGGGATGGCCGACCTAAGGGAAAGAAAAGGCTAGGTGGCAAATGGTAAAACCAATGTTGTGCATTGCTGGAAGAGCTTTACTTAAGGCGAACTGTCAAGGGGTTCCCATTATAGCCCAACCGCGTAAGGAACGCAAAATCCGGGAACATAACACCGATATGACGGAAACTAGGGCGGCAAGAGTGGAACAAAACACCAGGCATAAGGCCGAGCCTTCCACCCTTTACCAAGTATATAGAAGCATTAATTAAATAAGATATCTAGTAATATCCCAACAAGTAAATAAATGTTCCAACAAGGAACGGCCTCCAATCTTCACCTGCAACTAGTAACGCTATAAGAGGGGCTGAGCAAAACGGTAACATAGCCAATCAATGGTTTGCTAGGACAAGGTGGGTTAGAGGCTTGGTTCAACAATATGGGAGGCATGATAAGCAAGTGGTAGGTATCGCAGCATAGGCATAGCAAAAGAGCGAGCAACTAAGCAAGCAAAGGTAGAAGTGATTTCGAGGGTATGGTCATCTTGCCTGAAATCCCGCAAGGAAGAAGAATGAGTCCATGAAGAAGACAAACGGACGTAGACGAACGGGTCCTCACAAACGCGACGTCACCGGAACCAACCCGAAGAAGCAAAACCGGAAAGAAGCAAACAATCATGGTAAACAACCACCACATAATCATAGCATGATGCTCAATCAAGTATGGTGCATGTCCGGTTTAAATATGCATGGCATGGCAAAGTGCACAAACAATCCTACAAATTAAGTGGAGCTCAATATGCAACTCCGTTGCATATTGACAAAACACCACATACAAGTAATTTAGTTTGATCTCGTTTATGTACCCAACAATATTAAATGTTGATTAACAGGGCAAGAGGTGAAGCAAAGTAAAACTACCTATCTAGGCCAGTTTAAATGAGGCCGGAACGCCAAACAACAATTCCAGTAAATCCCCATATGCATTACTCGATTTGGTGCAACAACAATTTAAACCATTTAAATGTTATTATCATGATGCGAATGACATGAGCAAGTTTTGTGCAATATTTATGAAAATGTTGGCTTGTTATAAGATATGGGGCATTTCGTCATCGTGGTGGAAAGAAAGGGTGCCACGGTGACGGTAACGACAACGGTGCCACGGCAGCGTTTCGGTTCCGGTAACTCGATTGAGATACCGATGTAAAGGAGAAGTATGCGTATGCGTGCAAAAGATGGCGGGGCACTCCCGGATACCGGGTGTCCCACGAGTTGGCGACAAGGAAACGAGTGACAATCTGGACACGGTGCAAACATGAGCATCCCAAACATCGCAAGCATTCGTTACACGGACGTCGTCTCGGGTTATACCTTCGAAGTGTGCAAACGGGACGGTTCTCGATCGGTGCCAAGTAGAGGAAGTAGATGTTCTCGGGACGTTCGTAGTGGAAGTAGTGGAAGTAGACGTTCACGAGTCGAAGAGGAAGTAGACGTTCATGTTCGAGGAGCGGTAGGGGTACACGGTCGTCATCGAACTTGGCGTCACATCGCGTAGTCGTACACATTCTGTAGATGTTCATGTCATCGGTGTCGTGGTACTTGGGGTCTTCGGACTTTCCGGTCCCGTTCTTGCGACGGCGGTAGTGGTACTTGGCAAAATGCACGTCGACGGTAGTTGTTCTCGGTTCGTCGTGGTACTTGGCGATTTCGGAGACGGTGGAAGACGAACTTGGCTGTAATCGTTGACCTAGTACTTGGCGTTGTTTCCGGTTCGGTGATCGTTTAGGCGTCGGGCGTCGAGGTCTCCGGCCGTAGTGTTACTTGGTGAATTCCGAAACTGTCTTGGCGTCTTCGCGCGTAGGGGTACTTGCGAAGAGGTACTCGGCGATCGTCGTGTAGATGTTCACGTGTCTTCGGCGACATCAGGATGCATCTTGGTGGTCTTGTCTCGGTGTAGATGTACATGGTAAATGTAGTGGTACTTGGCAACTTGTCGAACCCAAGTGACTGTAACCGTTCTCGCGGACGAAGCCGGGAGGCGAAGGAAAAGCAACGCGGTGGCGGCCTGTGCTCATCGGTGAAGCAGCAGCAGAAGACGAAGGTGGTGTTCAGCGGCAGGTGCTCGAAGCGAGAGGAGTAGAGGAACGCGGCGGGGTCGGCCCTGGCGTCACTCGACCAAGAAGATGGCGGAGGGACGCAGGATCCCACCGGCGACGGCCATGAGACGACGACGCCATGGGTTCCCTGGACGGCATCCATGGGAGTTGCAGAGAGGCGAGGTGGAAGGAGACTCGGTCGGCGCGGCGGCAGGCTTGGGCTCGCCGGCCGGCAGGGCGCCATGGCAAGGAGGCGGCGATGCGAGGCGCTGCTCTTGGCGTGGAGCGGCGCGCATGCTGTTCCCTGGAGAGGCGGAGCGATGGGGACCGGCGAAGTGGCGTCCCGGCGGCCATGCTCGTGGGGATGAGGTCGGAGGAGGGCCGGCAGGGGCGCGGGCAGGTTGTCTCCAGGCGGAGCTCGAGCTCCCGGCGAGAAAGACGAATGGGGAGGAGGAGAGATGGGGATCGGGAGAGGGTGAAAGCGAGAGAGATGGGGATCGGGAGATGGGGTCGTTCTGGCGGCGCGAGGGGAGAGGGAGTCTGCGAGGGGATCGGGCTAGGGTTCGGTCGAGGGTTAGGAGGGATTGGTGGGGGCGGCTGGCCTTGGCCTTGGGCCGGCGCGGGAGGTTGGGAGGCCCAGGCTGCTGGGCTCCTTCTCTCTCTCTCTTTTCAATTCTCTACTAAAAACAGAAAAGCAAGGAAAGAAAAGGAGAGAAAATAAATGAGTGGACAAGAATTTGGGCTTGGGGATTATTTTCCTGGACTCACAAAAATGAGCTTGACCCAAGAAAAATGGAGTGGGCAAGATTGCAAGAATTAAATTCAAAGTCATTTGAATTTATTTAAAAGGTTTGAACAAGGACTAGGATTTAGAAGAGTCCAAAAATGTTGAGAATTTAGGAGGAGCCTCGATAAATGGGAAAAGAAATGTTGGCAAAGTTTGGGGACCAAACTTGAAGTAGAAAGTGAGTGGGGATTTTTCAAGTGTGTTTTGGTTAATTCCAAAAGAATGGAATATTTTTATTATAGCTCTCTAATAATATTGAGAGGCTTCAATATGTTATTAAGAGATATCACAAGTGAATTCCCTCGATTTAAATGGATCAAAGATCCATGCCATTTATTTAGTTGAGTTGCAAAAGATTTATGAGATGAAGGCATGATGACATGATGCAATGCAAAAATAAAAGGGCAGGCACAAATGAAACACACGGCGAAACCCGGAATATATGGAAGTCTTCTCGAGCATCGGTCTCGGGGCGTTACATCCTTTTTGTCTTCTCCACAACCACCATTCTATTCCACCTATAGTGCTATGTCCATGGCTCACGCTCATGTATTGCGTGAAGATTGAAAAAGTTTGAGAACATCAAAAGTATGAAACAATTGGTTAGCTTGTCATTGGGGTTGTGCATGATTTAAATATTTTGTGTGATGAAGGTAGAGCGTAGCAAGACTATATGATTTTGTAGGGATAGCTTTCTTTGGCCATGTTATTTTGAGAAGACATGATTACTTTGTTAGTATGCTTGAAGTATTATTATTTTTATGTCAATATTAAACTTTAGTCTTGAATCTTATGTATCTGAATATTCATGCCACAATAAAGAGAATTACATTGATAAATATGTTAGGTAGAATTCCACATCAAAAATTCTATTTTTATCATTTACATAGTCGAGGATGAGCAGGAATTAAACTTGGGGATGCTTGATACATCTCCAACGTATCTATAATTTTTGATTGTTCCATGCTATTATATTATCCATCTAGGATGTTTTATATGCATTAATGTACTATTTTATATGATTTTTGGGACTAACCTATTAACCTAGAGCCTAGTGCCAGTTTTTGTTTTTTTCCTTGTTTTTGAGTATCGCAGAAAAGGAAAACCAAACGGAGTCCAATTGACCTGAAATTTCACGGAGATTATTTTTGGACCAGAAGAAGCCCACGGAGTATCAGAGATGGGCCAGAAGAGTCCCGAGGCACCCATGAGGGTGGGGGGGCGCCCTACCCCCTGGGCGCGTCCCCTACCTCGTGGCCGCCTCAGGGACCCCCCTGACTTGTTCCCGACGCCAACACCTCTTATATATACCCAAACTTCTAGAACATAACCTAGATCGGGAGTTTCGCCACCGCAAGCCTCTGTAACCATTCAAAACAAATCTAGACCCGTTTCGGCACCCTGCCGGAGGGGAGAATCCCTCTCCGGTGGCCATCTTCATCATCTCGGCGCTCTCCATAACGAGGAGGGAGTAGTTCACCCTCGGGGCTGATGGTCTGTACCTGTAGCTATGTGTTTGATCTCTCTCTCTCTCTCTCGTGTTCTTGACTCGGCATGATCTTGATGTATCGCGAGCTTTGCTATTATAGTTGGATATTATGATGTTTCTCCCCCTCTACTCTCTTGTGATGGATTGCGTTTTCCCTTTGAGGTTATCTTATCGGATTGAGTCTTTAAGGATTTGAGAACACTTTATGTATGTCTCGCATGTGCTTATCTATGGTGGCAATGGGATATCACGTGATCCACTTGATGTATGTTTTGGTGATCCACTTGGGAGTTTCGTGACTTCATGAACTTATGCATAGGGGTTGGCACACGTTCGTCTTGATTCTCTGGTAGAAACTTTGGGGCACTCTTTAAAGTTCTTTGTGTTTGTTGAATAGATGAATCTAAGATTGTGTGATGCATATTGTATAATCATACCCACGGATACTTGAAGTGACATTGGAGTATCTATGTGACTCTAGGATAACTTTGTGTTATTTTAGGATTGATTGAACTGAAAGAATAACTTTGTGCTATTTTACTACGGACTCTTGAATAGATCGATCAGAAAGGATAAGTTTGATGTGGTTTCGTACCCTACAATAATCTCTTCGTTTGTTCTCCGCTATTAGTGACTTTGGAGTGACTCTTTGTTGCATGTTGAGGGATTGTTATATGATCCAGTTATGTTATTATTGTTGAGAGAACTTGCACTAGTGATAGTATGAACCCTAGGACTTGTTTTAACGCATTGCGATACCGTTTGTGCTCACTTTTATCATTAGTTACCTTGCCGTTTTTATATTTTAAGATTACAAAAACCTTTATCTACCATCCATATTGCACTTGTATCACCATCTCTTCGCCGAACTAGTGCACATATACAATTTACCATTGTATTGGGTGTGTTGGGGACACAAGAGACTATTTGTTATTTGGTTGCAGGGTTGTTTAAGAGAGATCATCTTCATCCTACGCCTCCCACGGATTGATAAACCTTAGGTCATCCACTTGAGGGAAATTTGCTACTGTCCTACAAACCTTTGCACTTGGAGGCCCAACAACGTCTACAAGAAGAAGGTTGCGTAGTTGACATCAAGGTACATCATTTTGGGCTGCATGCAAGAGGTGTTAGTTTTGTGGTCCCTCTCATGCGATTTTTATGATGGTTCAATCTATTGGCCCAAGAAGTTTATCCACAACAATAGTTGTCGTTTGACCAAATGATATATTCATTGGACCGTCTTATGGTAGATCTTGGCGACATGCATGTATGACCAAAGTATCATTATGTGCATCCGCCCCGCTGACATGAACTGGGAGGCGGTGGGGCGAAGCATCCTAGATAGTTACGACATTATGTCATTAGAGATATATCAAAGGATGCTTTCGGGTTTGCGAGGCAAGTGCCACCAAAGATGTCTATTGTGTATTTAAAGTTTTAAACATCACACCCAATATTCCTACATATATTTGGCCACTTCCAGGTAGTTCTTGACTTCTGGCCCCTCTCATCGATCTTCGGCGACGCACCCAACCATGGGCCCGCGCGGTAAAAGTTGTGCATTGGAATTTTGAACATCAAAGACCACCCTTTTCACTCATATATACTTGGGACACATGCTGGTGTGGCTGTCTTCTCACCCTCTCTAACTTTTTTGCTACAAAGATTCTGATGATGCTCAACGGACACGGGTATAATGTCTTAACCGTGTGTGATGCAAGTGCGCTATGAATCACCACCTGCGCAAGCTAAAGGCAGGTAAGTTTATTTAGAATTAGGATGAACCGTGTGAGATAGACCAGCTAGCTAGAAATATAAAAACAAACTACCCACCTTGAGCGTTGCAAAAATCGGCAGTTCTGCCACTTTTCCTTATTATCATACACACATATTCTTATTGGACCATGCGCAATCTTGGGCACTCCCACCCCGCATAAATTCCTTTGCCCAAATTTTAGTAGCCATCGTACTTCAACCGTCGCGCACACTCCTCCAACACCGACCTTATAGTAAAATTGCAATAGCCGAGGCATTTGAACCGCCGGCCTCCCTCGTCCACCACCATCTCCACCCACCATTACTAAGAAATTTAGTAGCCGTGGCATATCATCAAACACACACCCCACCACAGTCCCCCTACCTGGCCCCCTTCCCCCCTCGAACCCTAGCTCTCAGGCGCCACTGGCACCGACGCCAACCCCTGTCGGTCTGCCCGTTCCTCCAAGCTTAGATAATAAAGTTTAGGTTACCCTGCGATTCCCATACCATCGCCCCACTCCCCTGAGTTTTTATATGAGGCCTGTGGTGTCCCTCCCTACCAGATCCACATCCGCTGCTCCAAAATGTCATAGCCTAAGCTCGACCACGTATCTTGGGGAGCCCGACAAGCATTCGGCCAAGAAGATGTTATCATGGCCTCTCCGATGGACGTTGGCGAGGTGGCCGCCGTTCGCTCTAACCTGTCGATCCCGGAGCATCACGTCAGCGAGGAAGCCGACGAAGATGTTGACTACGTTGCCATGCCGAAGTCTTCATGTTAACGGGCTAGTGTTTTACTGTATCTCGGGAAAGTTGGCTACGACATCAAGCTCGTGGATAGCAACGGCTTCACACGGGCCATGTCACAGGTTAAGTGGTCCATCCCCAACCCTTCTAGTTCAACCACCATCGATTTCTTCAACGGCCCTACCACTGATCTCCTCGGCCAAGTGATCAAGGATTTGTCATCCTTATACGCCATCAAGCCCATTTTGTCATTTTTGAAGGACACGTTCTATGGCGTAGGCTTGGGATCCTCATTTGCTGAGTCAGATCTCATCGACCACGACCACGAGGAGGGCACCCACAAAGGTTCTTCCAAGGTGAAACATCCCATCTATGACATCACCGAGCACACCATGGGTTTGTGCTCTTCCAACTGGATGGATCATGTCCATGAAATGTGAGGCAACATCCTATCAATAAATCTTACCTTTTCTAGCTCGCCAACCCATACCCTTTGTTGTTGTAGCATTTGTCGTGCGGTGCTTTAACTGTGCCGTGTTTAATTATTTCAGTTATGCAAAAATGTATTGTTCAATAGGGCTATGTGATGTTTACGTATGAATTGTCCACTTTAGTTTCACGAATGGCTATATTTGGTTGTTTATAGTGAGTAGATGCCTTGTTTATCTACATTTGGGTGTTAGGTTGGTTGCAGCGAGCATTTTTTCAGTTATCGAGAAGATGCCTTGTTTATATGTATTTGTTTCTTAGTTTGGTTGAAGTGAGCATTTGTCCAGTTTTCAAGCAGATGCCTTGTTTATCTGTATTTGCATGTTAGGTTGGTTGCAGTGAGAATTTGTCTAGTTTTCAAGCATATTCCCTGTTTATTTGTATTTGCTTGTTAGGTTAGTTGAAGTGAGCATTTGTCCAGTTTTCAAGCATATGCCCTCTCTATCTGTATTTGCTTGTTAGGTTGGTTGAAGTGAGCATCTGTCCAGTTTTCAAGCATATACCCTGTTGATCTCTATTTGCCTGTTAGGTTGGTTGAAGTGAGACTCTGTCCAGTTTCCAATGGCTATATTTGGTTGTTATACTGATCATTTATGCCTTGTTTATTTCAGTCATTCACAATGTGTTGTTCATTATGTGCAAGTCAGAACTGTGCCGCTCGACTGCATCAATACCAGTTTGAACGGCTATATTTGGTTCCAGTTATGCCTGGTGTAGTTAACACATGCCCTTCATTCCAGTTTTACACATTTATCTAGTGTGATGTTTAAGCATTACCTACATAATCATTTTCAACAGTACCAGTTTGAATTCCAATATTTGCTGGCTGTTCCTACTGTCGGTAACATTGCCTTCCATTTTATATCTCCTTTAACAGCATGCTGAAAACAACACATTCAAGCTATCATTTGGAGATGATGTTGTTTACCTTTGCTATATTTGTTTGATGTTAAGGTTGTTGTACTTATCATGCCTTTCCACTACTTATGCAGGACAATAATGGGAGTGGGCACCATTTCCGCCGAGGTTAGCTTCATCCCTCGGCTTGTACTGCCCCCATCGTTCCATAATGTAGTGCATATAGATCTAGGCCTGGACACTTGTTAGCTTCTAATATTGACTTGTTGCTTGTAGGTACATATGCCCTTGGCAAGGGTCCACACATGGACCCTTTTTGTGTATGGGGCAATGAGATATTCATGAACAAGCATCAAGTGAGGAAACTGATAAGGATTATTAGCAAAAGATACGAATGGTGGCAAGCAAATTATTTGTTTATGCTCTATCCAACATAATAGTGAGATGTAGGATGATAACTACAAACTCTGCAGCCTTCTCTTTTTACTGCCCATAATCAGTTGTTAGACAACAATGTCTGAATCTTTTTCATTCGCAGTGGTTCCCGAAGCAGTTCACTCAAGATTACCTCACAAAGTACATGATTGGTGGACACACAATGAAGGTCAAAGTATTTCACCCAGAATACAATGAGCATCGAGAAGTCGTAATGAAGACAGTGAAGGATGGACGGGCTACCATCACAAGGGGTTGGCCTAGAGTTGTGCGCGCATTACACATGGAGGAGGGCACAATATGGGCATTCCGCTTCACCTTCTCAAGCAACCAGAATGTCCTTCGCCTCTATCTCTTTACAGTCTTTAGTACAACTGTGGTTCATCATTCTTTACTTGGTGCTTCTATAGTTCTTCGTGGTTGAACCTATATTTGTGATAAACATGGTTGGATATGAAATAAGTGATTGCCAACTTTCAAATCCAAACCGTGTGATTTTTAAATTAAGGATTAATTAGGGATTACATTGCACACGGTTTGCGAAAGCAAAACGTCTATGATAGACGTGGAGATCAGACACATTTCTAGGATCCACTACGTGTGCGATCCATCTCCACTGCACACACGATCAGCCAAGAAAAAACGTGTGTGATTAACAACATCATTGCACATAATTCTTTCCTATTAAATGTTTGCGTTAGTCACATTAGTACACATGTTTCGAAATAATGGACTGTTTGTGATGTTGTGCGCATCACAAACGTTTCGACATAGAACAACGCGAGCGATGCACATACTAACGGAAACGTATTCCTTGGATTGACTGTGTGTAATGTACATATGAACAGAAACATTTAGTGGGACTGACTGTGTGGGATGTACTTATGACCAGAAACAATTTCGCCTGTATAATTGTAACTTTAGCACTACTTTACGTATAACCGTATTTGAGCACTCGCCGGTCACACACAACCTAATTTTGCCGAGCATGTGTGACAGGAGGGCATATCCCCGACGGTTTCTGGGTCGTGTGGGAAGGACCCCCTATCATCGTCGATCACTTGGCAACGGTTTCGAACACCGTCGTGGAAAGGGGTTAAAAACCATTTGTATAGCACTGACGCGTACTAGTGTACAAACAGTTATATATAATGTTTTTATGCATAATAATGCTTTATGGAGTACTTCTAATGCCTTTTCTCTCATAATATGTAGGGTTTACACAAAGAGGGAGAATACCGGCAGCTGGAATTCTGGACCTGAAAAAGCTACGTTAGGGTCACCTATTCCGGCTGCTGGCTCACGGCCCATGCCGGCTATGGCTGTACCCTCTGCCCGCGCCCTCGCTCTGGCTCGCCGCCTTTGTACCACTGGCCCTCACCCGCGACCCGCCCTCCTCGAGCTGCCGGCTGGCCCCGCGACCCACCGCACCTCGCCTCTGCCTCCTCACAGTCTGGCCTCGGTGTAGCCTTACTGCTTCAATGGTGTCCACTCTGAGTCGCCCTCGCATTTTTAATCCGCCTCTGCTTTGGTCTTCGCTGTGAGTCACCATTGCCTAAGAGTCAACTGCGCCGGCCTTGTGCCTACACTGCTGCGGCTGGGTCCCACCTTGCCTGTGCCAAGTCGATGTGGACAAGCCGCCCTCACGGACCCGACCTTGCCTCCAAACCACCCCCATGAGTCACCCTTCTACTTTTTTTTGTCGCATTGCCCCAAGAGCTGGCCTTGATGTGAGCCGATTTTAGCTATTGTCTCGCCTTTCCAGCCGCAGTGGCATCAGGTCGTCTTTGCCCTGGTTACAAGCCATAGCCGATGCTGCCGGGTCTCCACCGCAGTTGAGCCTCCACACCTCGCCCCAATGGCAAGTGCTACCAAGTCGCCAGCATGCCAAGCCACTACGATGTCACCCTCAGCTGTAGGTGAGGCTCCACCAGCCTGCTACCTCATTTTTCCTCGTCGGGGAACTTACCTCTGAGCCGCCGATGCCTCTGAGCCGTCGACCGCTTGATCCAACCACTTGACCCGCCTCCACGCCCGTGAGTCACCGGTTTGCCCTAAATCGTTGCTTCCAAGGCTGATCCTTTGGGCCACCATCACTGGTACTAGCTTCCGCCTCCAACTCGCCGGCTGCTATTGAGCTGTCGTTCCCACGGCCTAGCCTCAACTGCCACTGGAGTTTCTTCCTTGTTTCTAGGATGTGAGCTCGAGCAGCTGATGTAGGGAGTTTAGAGTCAGGGCCGGGGGTGTTCGACAAGAGATATTACAAAATTTTGACACACCCAGCTTTCCAATGCTATCGTTCGACTACGAGATGATGTGAAAGTTGCACTTACTTGGTAGGTTGCGGAAAAGAAATTCCACTGCTTTGACCGGGTTTAAAGTAGCACTTGATGCTACCTGTCGTGGACTTGACACGGCATATGTCCTAGCGCAAGGACTTAGTCGTGGAGCCACCGCAACTAGGTTTGCTTGAAGGGGTTAAGAGGGACAAAGGACACAGAGAGTTTACACAGTTTCGGCCCCTCTCAACGAGGTAAAAGCCTACTCCTGCTTTGCGTTGTATTGCTAGGGTTTCGATTACCAGGGAGGGAATACGTTTGACCTAGCTCCCGATTGTTATCACTTGTGCCTAAACCGTTGCCGGATCGTCCCTTTATATACACAGGTTGATGCCCGGCGGCTCACCGAGTCCCGGCCAGCTCATACACATCGTGTCCGGCTCGGTGACTAACTATGCTTGCCTTACAAAACAAGTTATACACATATGGCGGTTCATCGTCTTGGGCCATAAGTCGCCTCTGGGTCTTGGGCCGTCAATGGGCTTGTATGAGCCGCCATGTTCATTGATAAGTCGTCCGTGGTATGACCCGGCCCCTCCTTGTTAGTTCATACCCAATAGTTATATCCCCAACATTATGCCCTAGTTTGATTCGAACTTGTTCATATCAATCTTCAATACATGACTTGTCAAAATCTTGCATTGCTTGTTTGATAAATTTGATGTAACCCGCCATGACGCCAACTCACAGAATCTTCTTAAACTGCCATGACATTACTTTGCATTAATTTCGCACGAGGCCCAGAAAATCTTTAACTGGTCCTTATCTTAATGACCATCCCAAAAATCAAGGCATCCATATAGCCATATGATGATTTCAGCCTCCTTGATTCTTGCTTTCAGGACCCCGATCCTAGGTCACATCGATCTATCATGTAACACATAATATCACTTTGCCGCGTCACGCACGGTATTCCCATGGGTGCCAACTTACCTTGCCCGGGACCATTTGCGCCTTTTGGCTCACGTATATGACAGTGTCGCTAGCATCCATATGACAGAGAACCCAAGGCCGACATGACTAGTCATAAACCGAAAGTTGGCACCCGTGACCAAAGACTGTACCCGTGTCCGGATGGGACTCTCCTTGGCGTGGAAGGCAAGCTTGGCGAACAACCATGAAGATTCCATATTATGTAATCGACTCTATGTAACCCTAGATCCCCCCGGTGTCTATATAAACCGGAGGACTTAGTTCGGGTAGGGGATACTCAATACCTTAGTCATATAGGCTAAACTTCTAGGGTTTAGCCATTACGATCTCGTGGTAGATCAACTCTTGTAATACTCGTATTCATCAATATCAATCAAGCAGGACGTAGGGTATTACCTCCATCAAGAGGGCCCTAACCTGGGTAAAGCTTCGTGTCCCCTATCTCCTGTTACCATCAACCTTAGAAGCACAGTTCGGGACCCCTACCCGAGACCGTCGGTTTTGACACCGACGTCGGTGCTTTCATTGAGAGTTCCTCTGTGATGTCGCTGAAAGGTTTGATGGCCCCTTCAATCGTCAATAATGGCGCTGTCTATGGAGAAACTTCCCTCCCCGGGCAGATCTTTGTGTTCGGCGGCTTTGCACTGCGGGCCAACTCATTTGGCCATCTGGAGCAGATCAAAAGCTACGCCCCTGGCAATCATGTCAGATTCGGGAGCTTAAACTACGTCGCAAACATCTGTGGAGACTTGATCTTCGCCGGATTCGATACGGCGGTAGCTGCTCCCGATCACCCCGATGATCATGATTTAAATCTGTCATCGGGCCGCATCCAGGAGATCGCTCCTGTAACCGCTCTGGCCCTAGAGCCGGAGCAGGCCGCGCCATCCAAAGATGGGAGGATTAACCCCACCGCAGAGGCCGCAGATTCCATGGTGTTGGAGCCGCATAGGGACCTGGTCTCACTAGATGCCTATGCAACCGGAACACCAGACTCATCTCCGGCTGTAGGTTCCGAACCACGCCAGCCCGTGGACGCCGAGCTTGATCGTTTATCGATCATCGAATTCAGCACTGAAGACATCTTCTAGCACTCACCTCTGGGCGATATGCTAAACTCGTTAAAATGTCTGTCCTTAGCGGAGGACTCTCAGCCGAACTATATCCGGCTCGATCTAGGGGCTGACGATGGACAATTTCGTTTCCCACCCGCCACCCACTTTATAGCCATGGTCGAGGATTTGGCCGACGAAATTTATTACGACTCCGAGGATATCGACGATATGGACGACGATGCCGGAGAAGAAGAAGACCAGAACCAGCCGTTCACCGGACGCTGGACGGCCACTTCCTCGTATGACATATACATGGTGGATGCACCAAAGTAAAACTGCGGCGACGACAAGGAAGACCCAGTTGAGGATAAACCTTCCAAAATACAGTCCAAGCGCCAGCGTCAGCGGCGCCGGTCTAAGTCACACCGCAGTAAAGATAGCAACACCGCACAAGAGAAGATGACACTCCGGAAGGTGCCGAAGGCAACGAAGACCCCGTCGACACAACAAATGAACAACATGAACGGGAAGATGCGCAGGTTAGCCCTGTTGAATAGGCCATGCACAAAGATTCGGAGGACGGAGGACGATAGTTACCTTCCGCTCTCCGAGGACGAGGTGAGCCTCGGTACCGAGGATTTCATCGCGCCTGAGGAACCTCTCCAGCAGGAGCACTTTAAGCACCAGCTAATAGCCACTGTAAGGAGCCTGAAGAAGAAGTAGGAGAAGCTTCAAGATGACCAGGATCTGCTCAACAATAAATGGACTGATGTCCTAGCAGCCGAAGAATACGACCTCAAGAGCCCAACCAAAAGCTACCCAAAGCGTAAATTGCTACCTCAGTTCAACGAGGTGTCGCCGGAATATATACTACCATCATACAATGCGGCTGACCGACCACCGCATGGTTGGGACAAAACGACAGCTCATGCCGAACACCAGCCTGCCCCGCCTCGTCACTCAGGCAAAGGTAAATTCGCCCACGGCCATACATATGACCTACGGCAGAACCTGAACAATAAAGCAGGACCTACCAGATCAATCTATGGATCGTGAGGACACACCTCGACACGTGACAACGGCCACCTATTCGGACGTGACAAACCCAGTCATGCGTAGGCCGAACACCACAGACGGACTCCATCAGAGCTGCGTCACGATACGGACCGATACAGAGGCCCCGCACACCCTCATTGCTTCACTTATGAGGCGTGGACCACGAATTCCCCGAAGGATTCAAGCCCGTGAACACAGAATCATATGATGGGACCACAGACCCCGAGGTGTGGATCGAAGACTTCATTCTCCACATCCATATAGCACACGGAGATGACCTTCTCACCATCAAATACCTCCCTCTAAGACTCAAGGGGCCAGCTCAGTATTGGCTAAACAGTGTGCCTGAAAATTCCATCGGTAGTTGGGAGGACTTGGAAGAGGCTTTCCTCGATAACTTCCAATGTACATATGTTCGACCTACGGACGCTGATGACTTAAGCCATATAGTCCAGCAGCCCGAAGAGTCCGCCAGGAAATTCTAGACAAGGTTCCTAACTAAAAACAACAAAATCGTTGACTGTCCGGACGCTGAAGCTCTAGCAGCTTTCAAACATAGCATCCGCGACGAATGGCTCGCTCACCACCTCGGCCAAGAAAAGCCAAAATCCATGGCGGCCCTTAGGGCACTAATGACCCGCTTTTGTGCGGGCGAGGACAGTTGGTTGGCTCATAGCAAAAACAATGCAAGCGACGCCGGCACCCCTGAAGTTAAAAGTAGCAAAGACAAGTCTCGACGCAATAGATAGAAGCGCCAAAACAACGTTCTTAACACCGAGGATACGGCGGTCAATGCCGGATTCAGTGGCTCTAAGTCCGGCCAGCGGAAGAAGCTGTTCCAAAAGAACAATTTGGGCCCGTCCAGCTTAGACCGCATACTTGATCGTCCATGCCAGATTCACGGCACCCCCGACAATCCTCCTAATCATACAAATAGAGAGTGCTGGGTTTTCAAACAGGCCGGCAAATTAAACACCTAGAACAAGGAAAAAGGATCGCAAAGCGAGGACGACGACGAAGAGCCACAGCAGCCGAACATAGAGGGACAGAAGAAGTTCCCCCTCAGGTCAAAACGGTGAACAAGATATATGCCACCCACATACCCAAGAGGGAGCGCAAGCGTGCGCTTAGGGACATCTACGCGATAGAGCCCGTCTCCCCAAAATTCAACCCATGGTCGTCGTGACCGATCACTTTCGACCGCTGGGACCACCCGACCAGTATCCGTCACGAGGGATCAGCTGCACTAGTCTTACACCCAATAGTTGATGGGTTTCACCTGACTCGCGTCCTTATGGACGGTGGTAGCAGCCTCAATCTTCTCTATAAGGATACAGCACGAAAAATGGGAATTAACCCATCAAGGATCAAGCCTACAAGGACTACCTTTAAAGGAGTCATACCAGGTGTAGCGGGCCGCTATGCGGGCTCAATCACATTAGAGGTTGTCTTTGGATCTTCGGACAACTTCTGAAGCGAGGAGTTAATCTTCGATATCATCCCATTCCGCAATGGCTATCATGCACTTCTCGGACGAACTGCGTTTGCTCGATTCAACATAGTGCCACACTATGCTTATCTCAAGCTCAAGATGCCCGGTACACATGGCGTCATAACAGTCAATGGCAATATGGAACACTCTCTCCGTACAGAATAGCACACAGCTGCCGTAGCAGCACAAGTACAAAGCGGCCTTCTCAAGCAGAACCTTCATTCAGCAGCCGAGCCCGTGGACACTCTTAAGAGGGTCCTAACTACTCTGCAGCAGGAGAGCTCGGCTCGTCAGGAGCTCGACTAGCAATCCGGCCTCCGTCTCAGTCCTGATCAAGTGGTGGCATTCGTGCCGCGCGTACATAACTACACAATTAAAATTCCAGGGACAATGACGGAGGCACAGATAACTTGTGACCCATGGAACAGCTGAACCGACATCGGATACACACATACTTTCACTTTTACTTGTTCTACTTTCAGGTCTCAATCCCACAGACCCCATCGGGGGGTCCAGTCATCGGTCCTCTTGTAGGATAAATACACCAAGATGGCGAGGAGCACAGACATATGGGGAACTTTTTAGGTGATTCCGTTAAACGATAACTCTACCAGTTTTCCAGGACCCATATGCAGCTCTCCCCTGGTTTCGGCACGTTAAATAGCCTATTGCTTATTGCACTATTTGTATCAATGTGCCTTGACATACTAATTACATTACAATGAAAACAGTTTGTAGCTAGAGCTTTAGGACCCTAGCTTTTCACCTTTACGTCTTGTCTGTTTTCTTTCTCTCTTTTCCTTTTCAGATTCCCTGTGGATAACTCCATCAGGTAGCACCTGTACATTTTGGTACGTTTGATGTTGGCCAGGGTCTTTATAGCACCTTACACTACGGCAACAAAAGTCCGAACACTTTTTGTTAGTATAGTTTGGCACCCCGAATTTAGCATTATATGCATTGGCTCTGAATCATGTCTTTGGTAATAGTTGGGTTGCCCGGCTCCTGTGCTTGCTACCCTATGTTCTGCTACATCGGCTAGGGTAGTAAAGGGAGAACTGCTATGATTGTGTCCTAGTCTAAACCGGATGAGCACCTCAGTAGAGAAAGCCGAAAACTGACTGTCATGATGCGGTGAGAGCTGGTCAGCTGTTCGGAGGTCTCAAATCATTGGAGATTTTTCCACATTTTGTGAAGGATCAGTACTGCCCGATCAGACACCGATAGCACTCTGTTTCATATACCAGGGGTTGCGCCTATGTTTTATTATAAAATTCCTATGGCTAAGTGGGGGCGTTCAAGCCGTATAGTCTGGTTGCCTGGTTCGTTGTGCTAAACAACTCCTTCAAGGACCATATAATTGGATCAAGATTGTTTAGATTCCATCCCGAACACCTCCGTACTACCTACGCAAGGGCTGAAGCTGACGACTGGTTAACCCTCAGATTTCATACAACACGACCACATAGGAGGAAACAATCAAACCATAATAAAAATTGTGTATTACAAAGCGGATTTGTTGTGATCATACAAGACAAAATACGAGTGTATTCACTTGAAAATAACATCCTGCCCGCACTGTGTGGCTACAATACGAGACCCCTTGAGGACATCCGCAAAATAATGCTCGGGGGTATGGTGCTCCTTGCCCTTCGGCGGCCCCTTGGTCAGCTCGATGGCATCCATTTTCCCCCACCACATCTTCCAGCGAGCAAAGGCCATCCGGGAACCTTCAATACAGAGAGACCGCTTTACGACCTCAAGTCATGGGAAGGCACTAACAAGCCGCTTCACAAGCCCGAAGTAGCTGCTGGGTACCGGCACGGCAGGCCATAACCGGACTATCAGGTCCCTCATGGCCCTCTCGGCTGCCTTGTGTAGCTCAACCAACTGTTTCAGCTGGTCGCTGAAGGATACCGGATGTTCTGGTCCAAGATATTGAGACCAGAACAGCTTCTTCATCGAACTCCCTTCCTTGGCTCGATAGAATTTAGTAGCATCGGATAGGTTGCGCCGCAAATCCGTAAACGCCCCTGTGAAGCACCAAATTCGGGTAAGCAACAGGAGCGTTCCTGAGGGAGTCCTGGATTAGGGGGTCTCCGAACAGCCGGACTATATCCTTTGGCCGGACTGTTAGACTACGAAGATACAAGATTGAAGACTTCATCTCGTGTCTGGATGGGAGTCTACTTGGCATGGAAGGCAAGCTAGGCAGTACGGATATGGATATCTCCTCCTTTGTAACCGACCTTGTGTAACCCTAACCCTCTCTGGTGTCTATATAAACCGGAGGGTTTTAGTCCATAGTACACAACAACAACATACAATCATACCATAGGCTAGCTTCTAGGGTTTAGCCTCTCTGATCTCATGGTAGATCTACTCTTGTACTACCCATATCATCAATATTAATCAAGCAGGACATAGGGTTTTACCTCCATCAAGAGGGCCCGAACCTGGGTAAAACATCGTGTTCCCTGCCTCCTGTTACCATCAGCCTTAGACGCATAGTTCGGGACCCCCTACTAGAGGTCCGCCAGTTTTGACACCGACATTGGTGCTTTCATTGAGAGTTCCTCTGTGAAATCACATTTAGGCTTGATGGCTCCTACTATCATCGATAGCGATGCAGTCCATGGTGAGACTTTCCTCCCCGGACAGATCTTTGTGTTCGGCGGCTTTGCACTGCGGGCCAATTCGCTTGGCCATCTGGAGCAGATTGAAAGCTACGCCCCTGGCCACCAGGTCAGGTTTGGAAGCTTAAACTACATGGCTGATGTCCGCAGAGACTTGATCTTCGACGGATTCGAGCCTCTGCCTTGTGCGTCACGCGGTCACGATGAGTACGATTTAGCTCTACCATCAGACAGTGTTCAGGAGATCGCATCGACAGCCGCTCCGACCCTCAATTCGGAGCCAGTTGCGCCGTCCATGGACGGGTGGATGGACCACACCACGGAGGCCTTACCCTCAGCGGCGATCGAGCCGAACATCAATCTTACCTTGCACGAGAGCCGTATTGTTAAACTGTCGGATCTTTCTCCGGCCACGGACTCCGAACCGCCTGCGCCCGTTCCTATTGAATCCGATTGGGCGCCGATCATGGAGTTTACCTCTGCGGATATCTTTCAGCACTCGCCCTTCGGCGACATATTGAACTCATTAAGGTCTCTCTCCTTGTCAGGAGGATCCTGGCCGAACTATGTCCGGCAGGACTGGGATGCGGAAGATGAAGAAATTCACGGCCCACCCACCGTCCACTTAGTAGGCACTGTCGATGACTTTACCGACATGCTCGACTTCGACTCCGAAGACATCGACGGTATGGACGACGATGCGGGAGACGAAGAGGAACCACTGCCCACAGGGCACTGGACAGCCACCTCATCATACGATATATACATGGTGGATACACCCAAAGAAGGCAATGGCGACGAGATAGCAGAGGATGACCCCTCCAAGAAACAACCCAAATGCCGACGTCAGCGCCGCCGCTCTAAGTCCCGCCAAAGCAAAAGTGGTGATACCGGTACAGGAGGTAATAACACTCCGGATAGTGCCGAAGACAACAATAACCCCCTCCAGCAAGAGTTAGAGCAGGAGGATGGAAGAGCCAGCCCTCCTGAGAGAGCGGCAGATGGGGAAGTGGAGGATGATAATTACATGCCCCCCTCCGAAGAAGAGGCAAGCCTCGGCGATGACGAATTCGCCGTGCCATAGGATCCCGTCGAACAAGAGCGCTTCAAGCGCCGGCTTATGGCCATGGCAAATAGCCTTAAGAAAAAGCAGCAGCAACTTCAAGCTGATCAAGACCAGCTAGTTGACAGATGGACTGAAGTCCTCGCGGCCGAGGAATATAAACTCGAGCGCCCCTCCAAGAGTTACCCAAAATGCAGGTTGCTACCTCGACTGGAGGAAGAAGCATATGACGCGGCAGATCGGCCACCTCGTGGCCATGAGAGAGAGGCATTCCAGCCAAAAGCTCAGCCGGCACCCCGACGCCATTCAAATAAAAAAGCATTGGGAAACACACCAGACCTGCGAGACGTATTGGAGGACAAAGCAAAACATGCAAGATCAATCTACGGATCACGAGGGCGCGCCACTATGCGAGACGATAAACGTCACGCCAGATACAGTAAAAGTAAATCCGGCCGAGCCGAACACAAACGGGCAAGACCCATTCAAGCTGCGTCGTGATATAGCCCAATACAGAGGCGCCGCACACCCCTTATGCTTCACAGACGAAGTAATGGATCATCAAATCCAAGAAGGTTTCAAACCTGTAAATATTGAATCATACGACGGCACAACAGATCATGTGGTATGGATCGAGGATTACCTCCACATCCACATGGCCCGCGGTGATGACTTACACGTCATCAAATACCTCCCACTAAAGCTCAAAGGACCAGCACGGCATTGGCTTAACAGCCTGCCAGCAGAGTCCATTAGCTGTTCGGAAGATCTGGAAGCAGATGCAGAGGCACTTATGTGCGACCACCATATGCCGATGACTTGAGCCACATAATTCAGCAGCCAGAAGAATCGGCCAGGTAATTCTGGACTCGGTTCCTAACAAAGAAAAATCAAATCGTCGATTGTCTGGATGCAGAGGCCTTAGCAGCTTTCAAACACAACATTCGCGACGAGTGGCTAGCCCGACACCTTGGTCAGGAAAAGCCGAAATCTATGGCAGCCCTCACGACACTCATGACCCGCTTTTGTGCGGGAGAAGACAGCTGGCTGGCTCGCAGTAACAATATGTCAAAGAACCATGGTACTTAGGATACCAAGGACGGCAATAGCAGGTCACGTCGCAACAAACATAAGAGCCGCATTAACAGCGATAATACTGAAGATACGGTAGTCAATGCCGGATTCAAAGGGTCTATACCAAGTCAGCGAAAAAAGCCATTCAAAAGAAGCACTACGGGCCCGTGCAGTATGGACCGTATACTCGATCGCTCGTGTCAAATACACGACACCCCCGACAAGCCAGCCAACCACACCAACAGGGATTGTTGGGTGTTCAAGCAGGCCGGCAAGTTAATTGCCGAAGACAAAGATAAGGGGCCACATAGCGATGACGAGGAAGAGCCCCGGCAGCCGAACACCGAAGGACAGAAGAGGTTCCCCCCACAAGTGCGGACGGTGAACATGATATACGCAACCCACATCCCCAAGAGGGAGCGGAAGCGTGCGCTCAGGGACGTATATGCGTTGGAGCCAGTCGCCCCGAAGTTCAACCCATGGTCCTCCTGTCAGATCACCTTCGATCACAGGGACCACACCACTAGTATCCGTCATGGAGGATTCGCCGCACTTGTCCTAGACCTAATCATTGACGGATTTCACCTCACTCTAGTCCTTATGGATGGCGGCAGCAGTCTGAACCTGCTCTATCAGGACACAGTGCACAAAATGGGTATAGACCCCTCAAGGATCAAACCCACAAAAACGACCTTTAAAGGCGTCATTCCAGGTGTAGAGGCCCATTGCACAGGCTCAATTACACTGGAAGTGGTCTTCGGATTCCCGGATAACTTCCGAAGAATTAATCTACGATATAGTCCCGTTCCGCAGTGGTTATCATGCACTGCTCGGGCGAACCGCATTTGCGAGATTCAATGCGGTACCACATTATGCATACCTCAAGCTCAAGATACATGGACCTCATGGGGTTATTACAGTTAATGGAAACACAGGGTGCTCTCTTCGAACGGAGGAGCACACTGCGGCCCTCGGAGTAATCGGCAACTAGATCGCCTGGCACGATCTGAGCTTGCGTAGCAATATGGCCCCCACCCCAGTCCCAGCCAAACAGTGAAATTCGTGCCACGCGTGCATAATTACCCATTGAAAATACCGTGGGCACAGGTGGGGAGGGGGCACAACTACGACACGCTCCAAGATGCGGCCTAAACCGCACTAGGGGCTTCCCGCTTTGTTATTTTTCTCTTTCAGCACTTTAATCTCTGGAAACCTTGTTCGACAGCATGATTGCTGAACACATGATGGAGCAATCAAGAGAGGCAGAAAGCTACGTCACACCACGGAACTCCCAGGTGGATCACTATAACGAGTGAAATATTTGCTTTAATACCATTCCTCAGCTTGCGCTTGGAAGGGACATAGTCCTACTTTTTGATTATCGCACTATCTGTATCATTCTGCTTTAACGCACCTCTTTGAATAAACAACGCATAACATTACGACTATTATTGCATTCTTGTTATATATATATGTGTTCATTAATGACACCTTGCAACCGTACACTTTGGTACGGCCAACACACTAGGGGCTTAAGTACCCCACAATATGGTGTGAGAAGTCTGAACACTTCCACAAGTGCGGCACCCCGAACTTATAGCATTATATGCATCAGCTCTGAATCATGTCTATGGTCAAATGTTGGGTTTGCCCAGCTCCTATGTTTTGGTACCTTACATTCCGCTCTGTCGGCTAAGGTAGCCCTAGGAGAACTACTGCGATTGTGCCTCAGTTCTGCTGGGCTCAACACCTCAGTAGAGAAAGCTAAAACTGACTGTTATGATAAGGCGAGAGACTGGTCGCTATTCGGCGAGGTTTCGAGTCCCTAAAGACTTATGCCACTTAGAGCGAGGAGCCGGTCCTGTCCGACTTAAAGGCGTGTATCGTGCCCCGAATTCGGCCTTCCGAATACCAGGGGATTCGCCGAAATTTAAAATTATAGAATTCTATGGCTAAGTGAGAGTGATAAAGCATTATTAGTCCGCTTGCCTTGTTCGCTGTGCTGAGCACCTCCCTCGAAGGACCAAAACATGGGAACAAGAGTGCTCAGGTTTATCCCGAATGCCCCAACACTCGCGGCATGGGGCAGAAGCCGAGGACTAGCCATCTCTCAGATTGGATAAACAGCCAAACTGAAGGTAATATTTTAAATTCAAACAAGCGTTGCATAGCGCATATGAAACAAGTTTTCATCATACAGGATCACACGAGCAAGTTTACTCAAATATTACATCCTTTGGACATTCGTCCGCTACAAGACGGGAACCCTTCAGGACAACCTCATAATAAATTTCGGTGGTACGATTCTCCTTGCCCTGTGGCGGTCCTTCCTTGATCAGCTTCACGGCGTCTAGCTTGGACCATTGCACCTTCACACGGGCGAAAGCCTGGCATGCACCTTCGATGCAAGCGGACCACTTGACGACTTCTAGCCGTGGGCAGGCATCCACAAGCCGCCTCAACAGGCCGAAGTAGCTGTCCGGAAGGGCGTCGCCAGGCCACAGCCGGACTATAAAGCCGTTCATGGCCTATTCGCCCACCTTGTATAGCTCGACCAGCTGCTTTAGCTGGTCGCTCATAGGCACCGGGTGTTTGGTCCCAGTATACTGAGACCAGAACAGCTTCTCCGTTGAGCTTCCCTCCTCGGCCTGGTAAAACTGTGTGACATCCCACACGCTGCGGGGAAAATCTGTGAATGCTCCTGGAGAGCTCCGGATTCGGGTAAGTAATAGGTAATTTACTTTCACATGCTTGCTTTGCATATAGAATGCCTTACCCGCCGCTATTTTCTTCATCGCGTCAATCTCCTGGAGGGCCTTTTGGGCTTCGGCCTTGGCACTCTTTGCGCTCTTAAGGGCTGCGGCAAGCTCAGACTCTTGTGTCTTTGAGTCAAGCTCCAATGCCTCGTGCTTCGTCACGAGAGCCTGGAGCTCTTGCTGCACCTAGCCCACCCGAGCTTGATACCTTTCCCGCTCGGTGCGCTCCTTAGCCGCTTTGCCTTTGGCCTTGGATAGCACTTGCTTCAGGGTCGCCACCTCGGTCGTGGCCCCTGGCAAATATATGATGATCCTGTCATTTTGCAATCGTGTCTTCTTTTATATATACATATCTACAGAGAGGGTATTACTTACCCTTGTTCTCCTCGAGCTGACTCTTGGCAAGGCTGAGCTCTTTCTTGGACCCCTCGAGGTCCTGCTTCAGTGTGGCGACCTCCGCAGTCAGTGCGGCTGAGGCCAGCAGCGAAGCATGCATACGCATACACACATAATTATGTTAGACTCCTGCGGTATTATTTGATCCTCTATTCGACTTTTCTTTTTTGAACACCGAACAGAGCATCAGGGGCTACTGTCTATGCGGTAATATTTTTCCTATATTTCGAACACTTACCTCAAAGCCTGTTAGAAGTCTGGCATAGGCTTCAGTCAATCCGCTCTTGGCGGACTGAACCTTCTGGACCACCGCACTCATAATAGTGCGGTGCTCCTCGTCGATGGAAGCGCTGTGAAGCGCTCCCAACAGATTGTCCAGTGCCTCTGGATGGACAGAGGTCACAGGCACAGGCGTCTTGCCCCTCTTGTAAGGAGGCCGCATGCCTGAATCTGGAACCGCTGGAGGTTCCGGCGTGTTGTTCGGCTGAGGGTCAAACTCGGAGTCCTCGGGGGCCTTGTTCCCTCTGCTCCTGGAGTCTGGAAGGTCACCTTGAGGCGCCTCCGGGACTGTCTCCCCTCGACCCGGTACCTGTTGAGACAATACCTCGGCGTTGTCCATAGGGCAAGGGGAGGTGGCGGTTGGAAGTGGATCGCTATCCATATCTGATGAGCCCAGGGAGCCATCCGGCGATACATCGATACGGGCTCGTGGCGGTCTACATAGTCATAATTCGGCGTTAGGAGAAGCAGTGCGACAAAGGAATGCTATGAGTTACTCTGGTATCCGAATACTTACGATTTCCCCAGGGGCTTGGCCCTGGGCAGCCACTCACCATCGCCTTCGACGGCGTTGGTCGAGTAGTCCGGATGGAGAGTCCTTCCCTTCATGGACCCTTCGGGCCCCCCGGTTCGGGCGGCCTTCATTTTCTTGTCTCCCCGACTAGAGGGGGAGTGTCTTCGTCTTCTTTCTCGTCTTCGGGGGAGGAGTGCACCATGGAGTTATCGGACGATAAGCCTGATAAACCCAGGCGTCGGGAACTCTTTCGGGTTCCCTTGGCCTTCTTGGTCTTCTCCGGCACCTTGTAAGGTGCCGGAGTTAGCATCTCCGTCAGGAGAGCGCCCGCAGTGCCTTCGGGGAAAGGGACCGGACAGTTAGTCTGCCCCGACGTCTCCACCTAGTCCTGTCAAGGGAATGGAGATCAGACCCCGCACATGATTAAGCTAGGGGAAATAAATATCCTATGAGATGTATTGAACTCACCGAACGCGCTAGGCGCTTTGCGCTTAGCCCGCGGTCCTCTGCGAGTGAAGGAGGGACCTCGGCGCCCTCGAACAGCACCTTCCAGACGTCCTTGTGCGTCGTATCGCAGGGCTCGCTCAGAGTCTGGTGCTGGGCCAGGTCGAACTCCCACAAGTTAAAATCCCGTTGTTGACACGGGAGGATCCAGCGGATGAGCATGATCTGGACTATGTTGACAAGCTTGAGCTTCTTGCTTGCCATACTCCGGATACATTTCTGGAGTCCATCCAGCTGCACCGATGAACCCCACGACAAGCCCTTCTCTTTCCAGGAATCCGGATCAAAACTCGGGGTCCGCCGCCCATTTCGCGTCGCGCGACTCGGTGATGTAGAACCACAGCGATTGCCACCCCTTTATGGTCTCCACAAAGGAGCCTTCAAGCCATATAACATTGGGCATCTTGCCCACCATTTCTCCGCCGCATTCTGCTTGTTGGCCTCCCACCACCTTCTGCTTGATATTGAAGGTCTTTAACCATAGGCCGAAGTGGGGCTGGATGCGGAGGAAAGCCTCACACACGATGATGAACGTCGAAATGTTGAGGACGAAGTTCGGGGCCAGATCATGAAAGTCCAGCCCGTAGTAGAACATGAGACCACGGACGAATGGATGGAGGGGAAACCCCAGTCCGCGGCGGAAGTGGTGGAGGAAAAGTACCCTCTCGTGAGGTTGCGGGGTAGGGACGATCTGCCCCGCAGCGGGCAGCTGATGCGCGATATTCGCGGCTAAGTATCCGGCTCCCCGCAGCTTCTTGATATGTCCCTTCGTAATTGAGGAAACCATCCATTTGCCTCCCACTCCGGACATGTTTGGAGAAGGTTGAGGGAAAGGATGTGGGCTTGGGTGTTGGAGCTCGAGTGCGCGAAAATGGATGAGCAAAGGAGGAAGGGGGGCGTGGATGAAGAGGTGAATCCTTATCCCTTTATATGGGCGGACGAAACTATGCGTCCCCACTAGCCTGGTAAAACTCGCTTATCCCCCAAGTGCCATAATCGATGGCGCGGTTGGGTTACCCACGCCCATATTGATGAGAATCCCGTGATAAGGGGACACAATCTCTGCTTTGACAAGACGTGTCAAAAAACTGCCTCACATTATGTGTGGGGCTAGTTAAAGGAAACGGTTCGAGTAATCACTGGGCCATGACATAATGTCGTGTTGCCAAAACAAGTCAGCAAATTAGATTTGTGGAAATATTATTCTCTCTATGGTGGTATGTGGAACTTATTTTGCAGGGTCGGACACTATCCTTGTATTCAAATTCTTCCATGATGTATTCGAGGGAGGAACCCGCCTTGCAATGGCAAAGACAAAACTGCGTGCCGGACTCATCGTCATTGAAAGCCTGGTTCAGGGGCTATTGAGGGAGTCCTGGATTAGGGGGTCTCCGGACAGCCGGACTATATCCTTTGGCCGGACGGTTAGACTATGAAGATACAAGATTGAAGACTTCGTCTCGTGTCCGAATGGGACTCTACTTGGCGTGGAAGGCAAGCTAGGCAGTACGGATATGGATATATCCTCCTTTGTAACCGACCTTGTGTAACCCTAACTGTCGGTGTCAAAACTGGTGGATCTCGGGTAGGGGGTCCCGAACTGTGCATCTAGGCCGGATGGTAACACGAGGCAGGGAACACGATGTTTTACCCAGGTTCGGGCCCTCTTGATGGAGGTAAAACCCTACGTCCTGCTTGATTAATATTGATGATATGGGTAGTACAAGAGTAGATCTACCACGAGATCAGAGAGGCTAAACCCTAGTAGCTAGCCTATGGTATGATTGTATGTTATGGTTGTTGTCGTCCTATGGACTAAACCCCTTCGGTTTATATAGACACCGGAGAGGGTTAGGGTTACACAAGGTCGGTTACAAAGGAGGAGGTATCAATATCCGTATTGCCTAGCTTGCCTTCCACACCAAGTAGAGTCCCATCCGGACACGAGACGAAGTCTTCAATCTTATATCTTCATAGTCTAACAGTCCGGCCAATGGAGAAAGTCCGGCTGTCCGGAGACCCCCTAATCCAGGACTCCCTCAGTAGCCCCTGAACCAGGCTTCAACAACGATGAGTTCGGCGTGCAGTATTGTCTTCCGCATTGCAAGGCGGGTTCCTTCTCCGAATACATCACAGAAGAATTTGAATACGAGGATAGTGTCTGACCGTGCAAAATAACTTGCACATACCGCCGTAGAGAGAATAATATTTTCGCAGATCTAATTTGCTGGCTTGTTTTGGCAGCATGACATTATGTCATGGCCCGGTGATTATTTGAACCATTTCCTTTAACCAGCCCCGCACATAACATGAGGCAGTTTTTGACACGTCTTAACAAACAGAGATTGTGTCCCCTTATAACGGGATTCTCATCAACACGGGCGTGGGTAACCCAACCGCGCCATCAATTACGGCGCTTTGGGGATAAGCGAGTTTTACCAGGCAAGTGGGGACGCTTAGCTTCGTCCACCCATATAAAGGGATAAGGATTCACCTTTCTATCCATGCCTTCTTCCTCCTTTGCTCATCCATTTTTGCACACTCGAGCGGGAGGCAGGTGGATGGTCTCCTCCGTCATGGAGGGAGACATCAAGAAGCTGCGCGGAGCCGGATACTTAGCCGCGAACATCGCGCGTCGGCTGCCCGCTGCGGGGCAGATCGTCCCTACCCCAGAACCTCACGAGAGAGTAGTTTTCCTTCACCACTTCCTCCGCAGACTAGGATTTTCCCTCCATCCATTCGTCCGTGGTCTCATGTTCTACTACGGGCTAGACTTTCATGATCTGGCCCCGAACTTCATCCTCAATATTTTGGCGTTCATCGTCGTGTGTGAGGATTTCCTCCGCATCCGACCCCACTTTGGCCTGTGGTTAAAGACCTTCAATATCAAGCCGAAGGTAGTACGAGACCAACAAGCAGAATGCGGCGGAGCCATGGTGGGCAAGATGCCCAACGTCATATGGCTCGAAGGCTCCTTCATGGAGACAATAAAGGGATGGCAATCGACGTGGTTCTACATCACCAAGCCGCATGATGCCAAATGGGTGGCAGTCCCTGAGTTTTGATCCAGATTCCCAATATGACTCACTTCCTGGAAAGAGAAGGGCTTGTCGTGGGGTTCATCGGTGGAACTAGATGGACTCCAAAAATGTATCCAGAGCATGGCGAGCAAGAAGCTCAAGCTTGGCAACATAGCCCAAGTTATGCTCATCCGCCGGATCCTCCCGTGTCAACAACGGGATTTTACCTTGTGGGAGTTCGACCCGGCCCAGCACCAGACTCTGAGCGAGCTCTTCGATACGACGCACAAGGACATCTGGAAGGTGCTGTTCAAGGGCGCCGAGGTCCCCTCTTCTCTCGCCGAGGACCGCGGACTAAGCGCAAAGCGCCTAGCGTGTTCGGTGAGTTCAATACGTCCCGTAGGAGATTTATTTTCCCTGGCTTAATTACGCGCGGGGTCTAATCTCCATGCCTTTGATAGGACTGGGTTGAGATGTCGGGGCAGATTAACTGTCCGGCCCCTTTGCCCAAAGACACTGCGGGCGCTCTCCTGACGAAGATGCTGGCTCCGGCTCCTTACAAGGTTCCGGAGAAGACCAAGAAGGCCAAGGGAACCCGAGAGGGTTCCCGGCGCCAGGTGTTATCGGACTCATCGTCCGATAACTCTGCGGCACACTCTTCCCCCAAAGACGAGGAGGAAGAAGAAGATGCTCCCCCTCCAGGCGGGGGAGACAAGAAAAGGAAGGCTGCCCCAACTGGGGAGGCCAAAGGGTCCAATAAGGGAAGGACTCTCCTTCCGAACTGTTCCACCGCCGCCGACAAAGGCAAAGACGAGTGGTTGCCCAGGGCCAAGCCCCCGGGGAGATCGTAAGTATTCGGATACCAGAGTAACTCATAGAATTACTTTGTCGCACTGTTTTCCCTAACGCCGAACACAATTATGCAGGCCGCCACGAGCCAATATCGAGGTATCATCGGACGACTCCCTGGGCTCGTCGGACATGGACAGCGATCCAGTCCCGACCGCCACCTCCCCTCATCCTGCCGACGATGCCGAGGTGCTGTCTCAAGAGGCACGAGACCGAGGGGAGACAGTCCCGGAGGTGCCTCAAGGCGACCTTTCGGACTCCGGGAGCCGAGGGGACGGGGCCCCTGAGAGCTCCGAGTTCGGCCCTCAGTCGAACACCGCGCTGGAACCTCCAGCGGTTCCAGGCTCGGGCAGGCGGCCTCCTTCTAAGAGGGGCAAGACGCCTATGCCGGTGACCTCTGTCCATCCTGAGGCGTCGGACAATCTGCTGGAAGCGCTTCGCAACGCTTCCATCAACGAGGAGCACCGTACTGTTATGAGGGCGGTGGTCCAGAAGGTTCAGTCTGCCAAGAGCGGGTTGACTGAAGCCTGTGCCAGCCTTCTAACAGGCTTTGAGGTAATTGTTTTAAAATGTAGTAGAAATATTACCGCATAGACAGTAGCCCCTGATGCTTTGTTCGGTGTTCACAAAGAAAAGCCGAACAGAGGATCAAATAATATCTCTGGAGTCTAATATAAGTGTGTCAATATGCATATGCAGGCATCGCTGCTGGCGTCCGCACTGACTGTGGAGGTCGCCATACTAAGGTACGACCTCGAGGGGTCCAGGAAAGAGCTCGGCCTTGCCAAGTGGTAGCTCGAGGAGAACAAGGGTAAGTAATACCCTGTCTATAGATATGTATATATAAAAGAAGATGTGATTGCAAAATGACAGGATAATCGTATATTTGCCAGGGGCCATGACTGAGCTGGCGATCCTGAAGCAAGCGCTAACCAAGGCCAAAGATAAAGCGGCCAAGGAGCGCGCTGAGCGAGAGAAGCACGAGGCTCGGGTGGGCGAGGTGCAGCACGAGCTCCAGGCTCTCATGGCGAAGCACGAGGCATTGGAGCTTGACTCAAAGACGGGGAGTCTGAGCTTGCTGCGTCCCTCGAGAGCGCAAAAAGCGCCAAGGCCGAAGCCCAAAAGGCTCTCCAAGAGATCTACGCGATGAAGAAGATGGCGGCGGGTAAGGTTTTCTATATGCACAGGTAGCATGTAAAAGTAAACTACCAATTACTTACCCGAATCCGGAGCTCTCCAGGAGCATTCGCAGACTTGCCCCGTAGCGTGTCCGATGCCGCACAATTTTACCAAGCCGAGGGTGGAAGCTCAATGGAGAAAATGTTCTGGTCTCAGTATGCTGAGGCCGAACACCCGGTGCCAATGAGCGACTAGCTGAAGCAGATGGTCGAGCTACATGAGGCGGCCGATCGGGCCATGAAGAGCTTTATAGTCCGGCTGTGGCCTGGCGACGCCCTTCCGAACAGATTTTTCGGCCTGGTGAGGCAGCTTGTGGATGCCTGCCCGCGGTTGGAGGTTGTCAAGCGATCTGTCTGCATTGAAGGTGCACGCCGGGCTTTCGCCCGTGTGAAATTGCAGTGGGTCAAGCTAGACGCCGTGAAGGTGATCAAGGAGGGGCCGCCGGAGGGCAAGGAGCACCGCCACCCTGAGATGTACTACGAGGGTGTTCTACCGGGTGCCCGTCTCATCGCGGATGAGTGTTCAAAAGATGTAATGTTTGAATGAGAGTTGCTCGTTTTATCCTGTATTTTTGAAAACTTGTTTCATATGCGCTATGCAACGCTTGTTTGAATTTAAAATATTACCTTTTGTTTGGTTGTTTATCCAATCTAAGAGATGGCTAGTCCTCGGCTTCTGCCCCCATACCACAAGTGTTGGGGTGTTCAGGATAAACCTGAGCACTCTTGTTCCCATGTTTGGGTCCTTCGAGGGAGGTGCTCAGCACAGTGAACAAGGCAACCAGACTAATAATGCTTTATCACTCTCACTTAGCCATAGAATTCTATAATTTTAAATTTCGGCGAAGCCCCTGGTATTCGGAAGGCCGAATTTGGGGCGCGATACACGCCTTTAAGCCGGACAGGGCCAACCCCTCGCTCTAAGCAGCATAAGTCTTTAGTGACTCGAAAACCTCACCGAACAGCGACTAGTCTCTCGCCTTATCATGACAGTCAGTTTTAGCTTTCTCTATTGAGGTGCTGAACCCAGCAGAACCGGGGCACAATCGCAGTAGTTCTCCTAGCGCTACCTTAGCCGATAGAGCGGAACGTAAGGTACCAAACCATAGGAGCCGGGCAAACCCAACATTTGACCAAAGACATGATTCGGAGCTGATGCATATAATGCTATAAGTTCGGGGTGCCGCACTTGTGAAAGTGTTTGGACTTTTCACACCGTATTGTGGGGTACGTAAGCCCCTAGAGTATTGGCCGTACCAGAGTGTACGGTTGCAAGGCATCATTAATGAACATATATATATATATATATATATATATATATATATATATATATATATATATATGACAAGAATGCAATAATAGTCGTAATGTCATGCATTGTTTATTCAAAAAATTGCGTTAAAGCAGAATGATACAGATAGTGCGATAAGTAAAGAGTAGGACTATGTCCCTTCCAAGGGCAAGCTGAGGAATGATATTAAATCGAATACTTCGCTCGTTACTGTAATCCAACTGTGAATTCCATGGTATGACGTAGTTGTCCGCCTCCTTGGTTGCTGCATCATGTGTTCGACGATAGTGCTGCCGGACACTATTTCCAGAGATTAAGGTCCTAAAAAAGATAACCAAACGAGATGCCCCTAGTGCGGTTTAAGCCGCGTATTGGGGCGTGCCGCAGTTGTGCCCCCCTCCCCATTTGTGCCCATGCTATGTTTAATGCGTAATTATGTACGCGCGGCACGAGTTTCTCCATTGGGCTGGGATTGGGGTGGCCGCCGTATTGCTACACGAGCTCAGATCGCGCCAGGTGGTCTATTTGCCGAGCGCGCTTGAAGGTGTCCGGGCTTTGAAGTGCCGAATGGTTGATTGCCTTGAGAGGCTACTTTGCGCTTCTGCTGCGAGGGCTGCGGTGTGCTCCTCTGTTCGGAGAGAGCGCTCTGTGTTTCCGTTGACTGTAATAACTCCGCGAGGTCCTGGCATCTTGAGCTTGAGGTATGCATAATGCGGTACCGCATTGAATCTAGCAGATGCGGTTCGCCCGAGCAGTGCATGATAACCACTTCGGAACGGGACTATATAAAAGATTAACTCTTCGCTTCGGAAGTTATCCGGGGATCCGAAGACCACTTCCAGTGTAATTGAGCCTGTGCAATGGGCCTCTACACCTGGAATGACGCCTTTAAAGGTCGTTTTTGTGGGTTTGATCCTTGAGGGGTCTATACCCATTTTTGCACACTGTGTCCTGATAAAGCAGGTTCAGGCTGCTGCCGCCATCCATAAGGACTCGAGTGAGGTGAAATCTGTCAATGATTGGGTCTAGGACTAGTGCGGCGAATCCGCCATGACGGATACTAGTGGGGTGGTCCCTGCGATCGAAGGTGATCGGACGGGAGGACCAAGGGTTGAACTTTGGGGCGACTGGCTCCAACGCATATACGTCCCTGAGCGCATGCTTCCGCTCCCTCTTGGGGATGTGGGTTGTGTATATCATGTTCACCGACCGCACTTGCGGGGGAAACCTCTTCTGTCCTCCAGTGTGCGGCTGCCGGGGCTCCTCCTCGCCATCGCTATGCGGCCCCTTGTCCTTGTTTTCAGCAATTAACTTGCCGGCCTGCTTGAACACCCAACAATCCCTGTTGGTGTGATTGGCTGGCTTGTCTGGGGTGCCGTGTATTTGACATAAGAGATCGAGTATACGGTCCAAGCTGGACGAACCCGGCGTACTTTGTTTGAATGGCTTTTTCCACCGACCGGGTTTAGAGCCTTTGAATCCGGCATTGACTACCGTATCCTCAGTATTTTCGCTGTTAATGCGGTGCTTATGTTTGTTGCGACGTGACCTGCTATTGCCATACTTGGTATCTGAGGTACCATGGTTCTCTGATATGTTATTACTGCGAGCCAGCTAGATGTCTTCTCCCGCACAAAAGCGGGTCACGAGCGTCGTGAGAGCTGCCATAGATTTCGGCTTTTCCTGACCAAGGTGCCGGGCTAGCCACTCGTCTCGGATGTTGTGTTTGAAAGCCGCTAAGGCCTCTGCATTCGGGCAGTCGATGATTTGTTTTTTCTTTGTAAGAAACCGAGTCTAGAATTGCCGGGCTGACTCTTCTGGCTGCTGAATTATGTGGCTCAAGTCGTCGGCGTCTGGTGGTCGCACATAAGTGCCCTGTAAGTTGTCGAGGAATGCGGCTTCCAGATCTTCCCAACAGCTAATGGAGTCCACTGGCAAGCTGCTAAGCCAATGCCGCGCTGGTCCTTTGAGCTTTAGTGGGAGGTATTTGATGGCGTGTAAGTCATCACCATGGGCCATGTGGATGTGGAGGAGGAAATCCTCAATCCATACTGCAGGATCTGTTGTGCCGTCGTATGATTCAATATTTACAGGTTTGAAACCTTCTGGGAATTGATGTTCCATTACTTCGTCTGTGAAGCATAAGGGGTGTGCGGCGCCTCTGTATTGGGCTATATCGCGACGCAGCTCGAATGGGTCTTGCCCGCTGTGTTCGGCCCGTCCGGATTTGCTTTTACTGTATCCGGCGTGACATTTATCGTCTCACAGAGTGGTGCTCTGTCGTGATCTATAGATCGATCTTGCATGCTTTGCTTTATCCCCCAATATGTCTCGCAGGTCTGCCGTATCTCCCCATGCCTTTTTATTTGAATGGCGTCGGGGTGGAGGCTGAGCTTTTGGCTAGAATGCCTCTCTATCGCGGCCACGAGGTGGCCGATCAGCCGTATCATACGCTTCTTCCTCCAGTTGGGTTAGTAAGCTGCACTTTGGGTAATTCTTGGAGGGTCGCTCGAGTTTATATTCCTCGGCCGTGAGGACTTCAGTCCATGTGTCAGCTAGCAGATCTTGATCAGCTTGAAGCTGCTGCTACTTTTTCTTCAGGCTATTTGCCGTGGCCATAAGCCAGCGCTTGAAGCGCTCTTGTTCGACGGGATCCTCTGGTACGGCAAATTCATCATCGCGGAGGCTTGCCTCATCTTCGGAGGGGGGGATGTAATTGTCATCCTCCTCCTCTCCGTCTGCCGCTCTCTCAGGAGAGCTGGCTCCTTCATCATCCTGCTCAAAATCTTGCTGGAGGGGATTGTTGTTGTCTTCAGAACTATCCGGAGTGTTATTATCTCCTGTGCCGGTATCACCACTTTTGCTTTGGCGGGACTTAGAGCGGCGCCGTTGACGTCGGCGCTTGGGTTGCTTCTTGGAGGGGTCATCCTCTGCTATCTCGTCGCCATTGCCTTCGTTGGGTGTATCCACCATGTATATGTCATATGACGAGGTGGCTTTCCAGTACCCTATAGGCGCTGGTTCATGTTCGTCTCCTACATCATCGTCCATACCGTCGATGTCTTCGGAGTCGAAGTCGAGCATGTCGGTTAAATCATCGACAGTGGCTACGAAGTGGGTGGGCGTCGAATTTCTTCGTCGTCCGCATCCCAATCCTGTTTGCCATAATCCGGCCAGGGCCCTCCTGACAAAGAGAGAGACCTTAGTGAATTCAGGATGTCGCCGAAGGGAAAGTGCTGAAAGATGTCCGCGGCGGTGAATCCCATGATCGGCGCCCAATCGGATTCGATTGGCAGGGGCGTGGATGGTTCGGAGTCCGGAAAAGAGTCTGGCACCTTGGAGTCACGGGCTGCGCAGAGGATTAGGCTGGTGTTCAGCTCGATCGCCGTTGAGACTGCAGCCCCTGAGGCGGTGTCTAACCACCCGTCCTCGATTGGCGCAGTTGGCTCCGAGCTAAGGGTCGGAGCTGATGCGGGCGCGGACTCTGGGGTACTGTTCGGCGGCAGAGCTAGGTCATACCCATCGTGACAGTGCGGATGTTGGCCGTGTAGTTCAAACTTCCAAATCTAACCTGATGGCCAGGGGCGTAGCTTTCAATCTACTCCAGATGGCCAAGCGAATTAGCCCGCAGTGCAAAGCCGCCGAATACGAAGATCTGTCCGGGGAGAAAAGTCTCACCCTGGACCGCATCGCTATCGATGATAGTAGGAGCCATCAAGCCTAACGGCGATGACACAGAGGAACTCTTAATGAAAGCACCAATGTCGGTGTCAAAACCGACGGATCTCGGGTAGGGGGTCCCGAACTGTGCGTCTAGGCCAGATGGTAATAGGATGCAGGGGACACACTATTTTACCCAGGTTCGGGCCCTCTTGATGGAGGTAAAACCCTACGTCCTGCTTGATTGATAGTGATGATATGGGTAGTACAAGAGTAGATCTACCACGAGATCAGAGAGGCTAAACCCTAGAAGCTAGCCTATGGTATGATTGTATGTTATGGTTGTCGTCCTACGGACTAAAACCCTTTGGTTTATATAGACACCGGAGAGGGTTAGGGATACACAAGGGCGGTTACAAAGGAGGAGGTATCCATATCCGTTTGCCTAGCTTGCCTTCCACGTCAAGTAGAGTCCCATCCGGACACGAGATGAAGTCTTCAATCTTATATCTTCATAGTCTAACAGTCCGGCCAATGGAGATAGTCCGGCTGTCCGGAGACCCCCTAATCCAGGACTCCCTCAATAACCCTCTCCGGTGTCTATATAAACCGGAGGTTTTAGTCCGTAGGACACAACAACAACATATTCATATCATAGGCTAGATTCTAGGGTTTAGCCTCTCTGATCTCGTGGTAGATCTACTCTTGTACTACCCATATCATCAATATTAATCAAGCAGGACGTAGGGTTTTACCTCCATCAAGAGGGCCCGAACCTCGGTAAAACATCGTGTTCCCTGCCTCATGTTACCATCCGCCTTAGACGCATAGTTGGGGACCCCCTACCCGAGATCCGGTGGTTTTGACACCGACAGTTCCCCTCATCAACTTGCTTTGCATAATGAAAAACATACCCGCCGCAATGTTCTTAGCCGCCTGGAGTTCCTGAAGAGCGCTCTGGGCTTCGGATCAATCCTCTTGTGCGCTCTGGCAAGCCTTGGCAAGTTCGGATGCCTGCATCTTAGAATCACGCTCAAGGGACTCATACTTCTTAACGGCATCCTGAAGCTCTTCCTGAACATCACTGCCCCGGGCCTCGTGCTTTTCGCGTGCACCGTGTTCCTTGGCCGCTTTGTCCTCAGCCTCGGCTAATGCCTTCTTGAGGGCCGCCACCTCGGTCGTGGCCCCTAGCATAGTCCATGACAGTTTAGTCGGCACGAAATATTCATCCTTCCTAACATACACACACAGGTTACTGCATACCTTTGTTATCCTCCAGCTGCGTCTTCACAAGACTGAGCTCTTTCTCGACCCTCTCCAGGCTCCGCTTCAGTTCGAAGACCTCCGCAGTATGAGCGGGGGCAGCCAGCAACAATGCCTACTTATTCACATAGACAACATATGTTAGACTCCTGCGAAACTTGTTTTGATCCTTTGTTCGGCTTTTCTTTACGAACACCGAACAGAGCATCAGGGGCTACTGTCTATGCTATGATATTCTTTCTACAATTATTATTACCTCAAAGCCTGTTAAAAGGCTAGTGCAGGCTTCAGTCAGTCCACTTTTGGCAGACTAAACCTTTTTGATCATCGTACCCATGAGGGCACGACGCTCATCTACAATGGAAGCGTCTCGCAGCACTTCCAGTAGATCGGCCGGTGCCTCTGGTCGGACAGAGGTCACCAGCGTAACAGGCACACCCCCTCCTTTTGGGGAAGGCTGACTCCAGAGTCGTACAGGTCTCTGCAATGATATCTGGCTGAGGGCCGAATGGAACTCGGCCCCCACCATCAGTCTCCATGGGGGTTTCTTCCCCCATGTGTCCGGCGGCCGTGGAGTCACCCTTGGACGCCACCCTGACGATCTCCGGAGCCTCCCCTTTGTTGGGGAAGGCCCATTGGGACACCACCTCATCATCACCCTTGGGTGAGGCAGAGTGAGCAGGTGGCGGCGACATGCTAGCCATCTCCTTTGAATCTAGCGAGCCCTCTCTCGAGGACTGCGGAGAACCATCGTGGGCCGGACTGCAGTAGCATATATTAAACATATTAATATTGCAAAGGGGAAGGGCCGAACATTTGGACGAGCATAAGGTCTTGGGTACTTACGAAACGGCCCGAGGCTTGGTCCGGGGCATTCGTTCAGGACTGCTATCGACATCCCACGCGGAGTTATGTACGAGGGAGCCCTTCCCCCTCTTGGGTGGCTTCGCCCCCAAGTTTGTGGAGGCCACCCTTTTCTTCCTTCCCCCCTCAGGGGGAGTTGTTTTCCTCCTCCTCCTCATCACCATGTTCGGCTACCGAAGGGTCAGTCTCGTCTTCGAAAGATAGTTGCAAAGAATCCTTTCGACGAAGGCCACTCCTGGTCCCCTTGGCTGCCTTTTTGGTCTTCTTTTCTGGCACGTCATAAGGCGCCGAGAACAATATCTTCGTCAGGAGTGGGGTCTCTTTGTCTTCGGGTAGCGGGGCTGGATAGTTAATCCGCCTCGCTATGTCGACCCAGGCCTAAGGAAACAATTGATAGGAGAGCTTAGACTTCTTTCTCACAATACGGTAGTAAAGGTTATGCCTTGAGAGCGTGAAAAAACTTACCGAATTAGCTTGGCGCTTTGAGCTAAGCCCACGATCCTCGGTTGTATGCGGTGGCGTCTTGCCGGCCTTGAAGAGCACTTTCTAGATATCCTCGTGCGTTGTGCCGAAGAGCTCTAGCAGCGTCTGGTGCTTGGCCAGATCGAATTCCCATAAATAACAAGTCTAGCGTTGGAACGGGAGGATCTAGCGGATGAGCATAACATGGATCACATTGACAAGATTAATCTTTCTGGATATCATGTTCTGGACGCACGTCTGGAACCCTGTCAGCTCGCCCGAAGCACCCCAGGTCAGGCCCTTCTCTTGCCAGGAGGTGAGCCGCATCGGAACTCCGGATCGGAATTGGGGGGCCGCCGTCCAGTTAGTGTCGCGCGGCTGGGTGATGTAGAACCACCCTGATTGCCAACCTTCGAGCCAGGTGACATTGGGCATCTTACCCAACATAGCTCCTCCGCACTCTGCCTGTTGCCCTCTCACCAGCTTTGGCTTCACATTAAAGGTCTTCAGCCATAGGCTGAAGTGAGGTGGAATGCGGAGAAAGGCCTCGCACATGACTATAAATGCCGAGATGTTGAGGATAAAGTTAGGGGCTAGATCATGGAAGTCTAGACCATAATAAAACATCAATCCGCGGACAAACGGGTGGAGAGGGAATCCCAGCCCGCAGACAAAATGCGTGATGAACACCACTCTCTCATGAGGCTTGGGGGTGGGGATGATCTGTCCCTCGGCCGGGAGTCAGTGAACGATCTCCTTGGCCAGGTATCCGGCCTCTCGGAGCTCCTCTATATTTTCCCTCTTAATGGAGGAGGTCATCCACTTGCCGCTGGCTATGCATCCGGACATGGTTGGGTGCTGGTTTGAATGAGTACTTCACCGTTGGAGCTCGAGGATGGAGAGGTAGGAGGAAAGCATGTGTGAAGAAAGGGGAATCTTATCTCCTTATAAGGCCGGTGAATATCGAACGCCCCCCCATTCGCCTTAAAATTCGCCTGCTCCCAAGGCTGTGTAAATGGCACAGTTGGGTTACCCACACCCGTATTGATGAGAATCCCATAATAAGGGGACACGATCTATGCTTTGACAAGACATGCCAATGACAACCACGTCTCGAAACGTGGGGCGAAAAACGGTTCGAAATTATAACCGAACAGGCGTGACGTCACATTACTAAAGTTGTCAGCAGATTGGACTCGTGTGTTATTATATTCTCTCTATGGTTGTGTGCGGTATGTGTTACATGTCCGGACACAATCAATTTGTCTGAAGACTATTCGGGAGTTCGGAAGGAGGAACCCGCCTTGCAATGCCGAAGAAAGCACTACGCGTCGGATACCTTGTCATTGAAGCCAGGTTCAGGGGCTACTAAGGGAGTCCTGGACTAAGGGGTCCTCGGGTGTCCGCCCGATTATCTATGGGCCAGACTGATGGGCTATGAGGACATGAAGACCGAAGACTATACCCGTGTCCGGATGGGACTCTCCTTGGCATGGAAGGAAAGCTTGGCGAACTAGTATGAAGATTCCATATTATGTAACCGACTCTATGTAACACTAGATCCCCCCGGTGTCTATATAAACCGGAGGACTTAGCCCGGATAGGGGATACTCAATACCTTAGTCATACAGGCTAGACTTCTAGGGTTTAGCCATTACGATCTCATGGTAGATCAACTCTTGTAATACACGTATTCATCAATATCAATGAGCAGGACATAGGGTATTACCTCCATCAAGAGGGCCCGAACCTGGGTAAAGCTTCCTGTCCCCTGTCTCCTGTTACCATCAACCTTAGACGCACAGTTCGGTACCCCCTACCTGAGATCCGCCAGTTTTGACACCGCCAGTCGGTACGGCGCTGGTTTTAGATGCTGTCGCAAGGCGAATACACAAAATTGAATAAAGCACAACAGTTGTTGGAATGAAATCGAACGATAGTTCCTAACAAGCAATCAGAGTTGCAATTCTATCAACAATATTGTCGTACTACTTATACACACAAGACACTTGTTTCACCATGCCAGAGTATTACATCGAAATCTCTCGGAGGATAGATCAGTTCGGCAGTTGCGTGATGCTACTGAAGAATTTCAAAGTTGATTCAGACCAGTTCTCCTTGCCGAGAAAGTTCGATTTTCACATCATCCCCTACCGCAAGATATGATTTAGATTAGAACCTTAACCATCCTTTAGCATCAATCATCATGCGACCACCCTTTGTACTTACGGTATATTGAGGAGGTTCATTCACACCAAGGCTGCGCATGGTAAGAGAAACTTGGCCACGGTTGCCCGGATTGTTGAACGACTCCCTCCTTGCTCTAGGAGTTCTTTGTTTGCAAACAAGAAGACATACACAAACAGTAAGATCAACACAGTGAATCATGTGAAACAACATGGAATGAAAAAAGAATGAAGCACTTGGGCAGACAATGATTACCAAGAAGGTGGACATGTCGGTTTTTGTAAGGACTTTGGTATATGAAGTGCGAACTGCAGCCTAGTCTGTTGCCGGTGCAACTGCCGGTTCTGTTGCCACTGCACGGGCCGGAGCAGATGGAAGTGCAAGTGTTGGTGCAGGTGCCGAAGCCGTTGCTGGTGCCCGTGCTGGTGCGACTGGTAGTGCCACTGTTGCTTCCAGAGACGGTGCTCCTTATAGAGCTGGTGCCGGTGTCGGAGCAGGTGCCTGTGTCGATGCCCGATCCTCCGGTAGATCAGCCTGATCAGCTGACGCGGTCGGTGCCCAATCCTCAGCTAGATCAAACTAACCTGCTGCCACAGTTAGTTGATACGTCCATTTCGCATCATGCTTTTATATCGATATTTATTGCATTATGGGCTGTTATTACACATTATGTCACAATACTTATGCCTATTCTCTCTTATTTTACAAGGTTTACATAAAGAGGGAGAATGCTGGCAGCTGGGATTCTGGGCTGGAAAAGGAGCAAATATTAGAGACCCATTCAGCACAGCTCCAAAAGTCCTGAAACTTCATGGAAGCTATTTTCAGAATATATAAAAAATATTGAATGCAAGAAGTTCCAGAGGGGGCCCACACCCTGGCCACAGGGGTGGGGGCGCGCCCTACCCCCTGGGTGTGCTCCCTGCCTCGTGGGCCCCTTGGTGCCCTCTGATGCCCATCTTCTACTATATGGAGTCTTTCGTTGAGGAAAAAATCATAAGAAAGCTTTCGGGACGAGACTCCGCCGCCACGAGGTGGAACCTTGGCGGAACCAATCTAGGGCTGTGGCGGAGCTATTCTGCCGGGGAAACTTCCCTCCGAGAGGGGGAAATCATCACAATCGTCATCACCAACGATCCTCTCATCGGGAGGGGGTCAATCTCCATCAACATCTTCACCAGCACCATCTCCTCTCAAGCCCTAGTTCATCTCTTGTATCCAATTCTTGTCTCCAAGTCTGGGATTGGTACCTGTAGATTGCTAGTAGTGTTGATTACTCCTTGTAGTTGATGCTAGTAGGTTTATTTGGTGGAAGATCATATGTTTAGATCCTATATGCATATTAATACCCCTCTGATTATGAACATGAATATGCTTTGTGAGTAGTTACGTTTGATCCCGAGGACATGGGAGAAGTCTTGCTATTAGTAGTCATGTGAATTTGGTATTCGTTCGATATTTTGATGAGATGTATGTTGTCTATCCTCTAGTGGTGTTATGTGAACGTCGACTACATGACACTTCACCATTATTTGGGCCTAGAGGAAGGTATTGGGAAGTAATAAGTGGATTATGGGTTGCTAGCGTGACAGAAGAATAAACCCTAGTTTATGCGTTGCTTCGTAAGGGGCTGATTTGGATCCATATGTTTCATGCTATGGTTAGGTTTACCTTAATACTTCTGTTGTAGTTGTGGATGCTTGCAATGGGGCTTAATCATAAGTGGGATGTTTTTCCAAGTAAGGACATCACCCAAGCACCTGTTCTCCCACATACCCAATTATCAAAGTACCGAACGCGAATCATATGAACGTGATGAAAACTAGCTTGACGATAATTCCCATGTGTCCTCGGGAGCGCTTTACTTCATATAAGAGTTTGTCCAGGCTTGTCCTTCGCTACAAAAAGGATTGGGCCATCTTGCTGCACCTTATTTACTTTTATTACTTGTTACTCGTTACAAATTACCTTATCACAAAACTATCAGTTACCGATAATTTCAGTTCTTGCAGAGAATACCTTTGCTGAAAACCGCTTATCATTTCCTTCTGCTCCTCGTTGGGTTCGACACTCTTACTTATCAAAAGGACTATGATAGATCCCCTATACTTGTGGGTCATCAAGACTCTTTTCTGGCGCCGTTGCCAGGGAGTAAAGCGCCTTTGGTAGGTGGAATTTGGTAAGGAAAAATTTATATAGTGTGCTGAAATTTACTGTCACTTGTTACTATGGAAAGTAATCCTTTGAGGGGATTGTTTGGGGTACCTTCACCCCGACCAGTAGAGCAAAGAGTTGCTCCTCAACCTACTGAACCTACTGAAGCTACTGAAAATGAAAATGTCTACTTTGAAATACCTTCGGGTATGATAGAAAAACTACTAGCTAATCCTTTTGGAGGAGATGGAACATTACATCCTGATGAGCACCTAATATATGTGGATGAAGTTTGTGGATTATTTAAGCTTGCAGGTATGCCTGATGATGTTATCAAGAAGAAGGTCTTCCCTTTATCTTTGAAGGGAGATGCATTGACATGGTATAGGCTATGTGATGATATGGGATCATGGAAATACAAACGATTGAAATTGGAATTTCATAATAAGTTTTATGCTATGCATCTTGTTCATCGTGATCACAATTATATATATAATTTTTGGCCTCGCGAAGGAGAAAGCATCGCTCAAGCTTGGGGGAGGCTTAAATCAATGTTATATTCATGCCCCAATCATGACCTCTCAAGAGAAATGATTATCCAAAAAATTTATGCTTGACTTTCTGATAACAATCACACCATGCTCGATACTTCTTGTGCTGGCTCTTTTATGATGAAGACTCTTGAATTCAAATGGGATTTATTGGAAAGAATTAAACGCAACTCTGAAGATTGGGATCTCAACAAAGGTAAGGATTCTGGTATGACACCTAAGTTTGATTGTGTTAAATCTTTTATGGATACCGATGTTTTCCGTAAATTTAGCACTAAATATGGACTTGACTCGGAGATATTAGCTTCTTTCTATGAATCTTTTGCTGCTCATGTTGATCTCCCTAAGAATAAGTGGTTTAAATATCATCCTCCCATAGAAGTAAAAGTATCTGCACCTATTAAAGTTGAAGAAAATACTATCACTTATAATGATCCTATTATTCCTACTGCTTATGTTGAGAAACCAACTTTTCCTGTTAGGATAAAATATCATGCTAAAGATTCAACTGTGGTTCGTAAAAGCAATATTAGAACCTATACACCTCCTGAGCAAGTTAAAGTTGAACCTAATATTGCTGTTGTTAAGGATCTCTTGGCTGATAATATTGATGGGCATGTTATTTATTTCTGTGATGAAACTGCTAGAATTGCTAAACCTTGTGCTAAATACAAACATAGACCTATGGTAGGCATGCCTGTTATTTCTGTTAAAATAGGAGATCATTGTTATCATGGGTTGTGGGATATGGGTGCTAGTGCTAGTGCAATACCTATTGAATTATACAAAGAAATTATGCATGATATTGCACCTGCTGAGTTAGAAGATATTGATGTCACAATTAAATTTTCCAATAGAGATACTATTTCACCAATTGGGATTGTTAGAGATGTTGAAGTCTTGTGTGGGAAAACTAAATATCCTACTGATTTTCTTGTTCTTGGTTCCCCACAAGATAGCTTTTGTCCCATTATGTTTGGTAGACCCTTCTTAAACACTGTTAATGCTAAGATAGACTACGAAAAGGATGTTGTTACTATTGGTTTAGGTGATATGTCTCATGAGTTCATTTTTTCTAAATTTCGTAGACAACACCGCGAAGAGGAATTGCCTAGTAAAGTTGAAATTATTGGTCTTGCTTCTATTGCCGTACCTCCTAGTGATCCTTTAGGACAATATTTGCTAGACCATGAAAATGATATGTTTATGAATGAAATAAGGGAAATAGATGAAGTGTTTTTAAATAGGGACCTATTCCGAAACACAACTTGCGTGTTGAAATCTTATGGGATTATCCTCCACCCAAGGGTGATCCCGTGTTTGAGCTTAAACCCCTGCTTGATACTCTTAAATATGCTTATCTTGATGAAAAGAAGATATACCTTGTTATTATTAGTTCTAGCCTTTCAGAGAAGGAGGAAGAAAAATTATTGAAAACTCTGAAGAAGCACCGTGCTGCTATTGGATATACTCTTGATGATCTTAAGGGCATTAGTCCCACTCTATATCAACACAAAATAAATTTGGAGAAGGATGCCAAACCAGTTATTGATCACCAATGACGGCTGAATCCTAACATGAAAGAAGTGGTAAGAAAAGAAATACTAAAGCTCCTTGAGGCAGGTATAATTTATCCCATTGCTGATAGTTAGTGGGTAAGTCCTGTCCATTATGTTCCTAAGAAGGGAGGTATTACTGTCGTTCCTAATGATAAAGATGAATTGATTCCGCAAAGAATTATTACAGGTTATAGGATCCTAATTGATTTCTGCAAATTAAATAAGCCTACTAAAAAAGATCATTACCCCTTACCTTTCATTGATCAAATGCTAGAAAGATTATCCAAACATACACATTTTTCCTTTCTAGATGGTTATTCTGGTTTCTCTCAAATACATGTGTCAGTTGATGATCAATCAAATACCACTTTTACTTGCCCTTTCGGTACTTATAGACGTATGCCTTTTGGTTTATGTAATGCACCTGCTACCTTTCAAATATGCATGATGGCTATATTCTCTGACTTTTGTGAAAAGATTTGTGTGGTTTTCATGGATGATTTCTCCGTTTATGGATTCTCTTTTGATGATTGCTTAAGCAACCTTGATCGAGTTTTGCAGAGATGTGAAAAACTAACCTTGTCTTGAATTGGGAGAAGTGCCACTTTATAGTTAATGAAGGTATTGTCTTGGGGCATAAAATTTCTGAAAGGGGCGTTGAAGTTGATAAAGCTAAAGTTGATGCTATTGAAAGGAGGTCGTGTCCCAAGGACATCAAAGGTATAAGAAGTTTCCTTGGTCATGCTGGCTTTTATAGGAGGTTCATTAAGGACTTCTCAAAAATTTCTCGGCCTCTGACTACTTTATTACAAAAAGATATACCATTTGTCTTTGATGATGATTGTGTAGAAGCATTTGAAATACTTAAGAAAGCATTCATCTCTGGACCTATTGTTCAGCCACCTGATTGGAATTTACCTTTTGAAATTATGTGTCATGCTAGTGATTATGATGTAGGTGCTGTTCTAGGGCAAAGAGTTGATAATAAATTAAATGTTATTCAATATGCTAGTAAAACTCTAGACAATGCCCAGAGAAATTATGCCAGTACTAAAAAAGAATTTTTAGCAGTTGTATTTGCTTGTGATAAGTTCAGACCTTATATTGTGGATTCTAAAGTAACTATTCACACTGATCATGCTGCTATTAAGTATCTTATGGAAAAGAAAGATGCTAAACCTAGACTTATTAGACGGGTTCTCTTGCTACAAGAATTTGATTTGCATATTATTGATAGAAAGGGAGTTGAGAACCCCGTTGCAGATAACTTGTCTATGTTAGAAAATGTTCTTGATGACCCACTACCTATTGATGATAGCTTTCCTAATGAACAATTAAATGTCATAAACGCTTCTCATACTACTCCATGGTATGCTAATTATGTTAATTACTTTGTTGCTAAATTTATACCACCTAGTTTCACATACCATCAAAAGAAAAGGTGTTTCTATGATTTAAGACATTACTTTTGGGATGACCCACATCTTTATGAAGAAGGAGTAGATGGTGTTATTAGACGTTGTGTACCTGAGCATGAACAGGAACAAATCCTATGCAAGTGTCACTCCAAGGCTTATGGAGGACACCATGCTGCAGATAGAACTGCACATAAGGTATTGCAATCCGGTTTTTGTTGGCCTAATCTCTTCAAGGATGACCGTAAGTTTGTCTTGTCTTGTGATTAATGTCAAAGAATTGGTAATATTAGTAGACATCAAGAAATGCCTGTGAATTATTCACTTGTTATTGAACCATTTGATGTTTGGGGATTTGATTATATGGGACCTTTTCCTTCCTCTAATGGATATACACATATTTTAGTTGCTATTGATTATGTTACTAATTGGGTAGAAGCTATTCCAACTAGTAGTGATAATCATAACACCTCTATTAAGATGCTTAAAGAAGTTATTTTTACGAGGTTTGGGGTCCCTAGATATTTAATGACTCATGGTGGCTCACATTTTATTCATGGTGCTTTCCGTAAAATGCTTGCTAAGTATGATGTTAATCATAGAATTGCATCTCCTTATCACCCACAGTCTAGCAGTCAAGTAGAATTGAGTAATAGAGAACTCAAATTAATTTTTAAAAGACTATTAATAGATCTAGAAAGAATTTATCCAAGAAACTTGATGATGCATTATGGGCCTATAGAACTTCGTATAAAAATCCTATGGGTATGTCTCCATATAAAATGGTTTATGGAAAAGCATGTCACTTAGCTCTCGAACTAGAACATAAGGCTTATTGGGCTATTAAACAGCTCAATTATAATTTCAAACTTGCCAGTGAGAAAAGGTTATTTGACATTAGCTCACTTGATGAATGGAGAACCCAAGCCTATGAGAATGCCAAATTGTTTAAAGAAAAAGTTAAAAGATGGCATGACAAAAGGATACAAAAGCGTGAGTTTAATGTAGGTGATTATGTATGGCTATACAACTCTCATTTAAGATTTTTTGCACGAAAACTTCTCTCTAAATGGGAAGGTACTTACGTTATCGAGGAGGTCTATCGTTCTGGTGCCATAAAAATCAACAACTCCGAAGGCACAAATCCGAAGGTGGCGAACGGTCAAAGAATCAATCATTATATCTCACGTAATCCTATAAATGTTGAAACCAATGTTATTGAAACCGTAACCCCGGAGGAATACATAAGTGACACTTTCCGGAAAGTTTCAGACTCTGAAAAGGAATAGGTATGTGGTATGGTAAGTAAACCGACTCCAAAACAGTTCTAATGGCAATTTTTCTCCGTTTTGGAATATTTACAAAAATAGAAAATTAAGAAGAAATCCGGGAAGGACACGAGGACTCCACGAGGGTGGAGGGCGCGCCCCCTGCCTCGTGGGCACATTGTGCACTCTCCGGACTCCGTTTTCTTGCAGGTTACATATTTTGGTCGGTAAAAATTCATTATATAATCTCCGGAAGGTTTTGACTCCTGTATCACGCAATTGTCCTTTGTTCTTGTTTCGACCTATTTTTCTGATAGATCTAGATCATCATGACATCTCCAAGTGCCCCCAAGGACAAGTTTTTGTTAGAAGGTCATCAACTCCTTCCTCGCGGAAGTGCCGCAACACCCTCAAACCATTGAGATGCATGAGGGGGTGCTGCACATCCGCAATGTTGTGGGACCAAAGAGGACCGGAATCATGGAGAGAAGGCTCGAGGCAATGAGGCAACAAGTTTTCAAGTGCCAAGAGATGGTGGAACACGGACTCAACTCCAACCATATGATGATCGCGGAGTTCACCAACAACCAGAAGCTGGATGCCAAGAACATTGGGGAGACCATCTTCAAGCTTCACGAGAAGATTGAGCACCTCCACGCCCAAATCTATGACCTGCAAAATCAAAACAGTGAGTACGAATATAGATTCAAGAGGATGAGTTTTTCTGCTGATTTGAGGATCCCGGAGACTCATTCATCCTTCTATGATGACGAGCCTATGCCTTGGAAGATGGACGACAAGCCTACTTCATCATCACCACCATGTTCTTCACCAACAAAGGAGACATAATCATATGGGTATGGGCACTCCCCTTGGCAACTGCCAAGCTTGGGGGAGGTGCCCCGGTATCGTATCACCATCACATCTCTATCTTTATCGTTTTTTAGTTCGATCCTTTTAGTAATATCTTGATCTAGTAGAATAAAGTTTTTGGTATGATCCAGTTTTGAGTTTTGCTTTATGATCCCTCTATGTAATCGAGTCCGTGAGTTATATAATAAAGATTAGTGTTGAGTCAAGGGCTTGATTACCTTGCTATGATCTTGAGGGAATAAAATAAAACAGAAGAAATAAAAAGAACCAAAGAGATCATATGGATCTTATGGGGAGTAATGAGCTCACATATAAAGAGTATGATGAATAAAAATTGTTGAGAGTTGACAAACATAGTTTTGGTCATCGTTGCAATTAATAGGAAGTAATATGACATTCATGGATGGTTTCACATATAAATTTACTATCTTGGACATCTTTTATGATTGTGAGCACTCATTAAAATATGACATGCTAAAGAGTTGACGTTGGACAAGGAAGACAACATAATGGGTTATGTTTTCTTACATCTGAGATAAATTATATTGTCATGGATCATCCAACATGATTGAGCTTGCCTTTCCCCCTCATGCTAGCCAAATTCTTTACACCAAGTAGAGATACTACCTGTGCATCCAAATACCCTTAAACCTAGTTTTGCCGTGAGAGTCCACCATATCTACCTATGGATTGAGTAAGATCCTTCAAGTAAGTTGTCATCGATGCAAACAATAAAAATTGCTGTCTAAATATGTATGACTCATTAGTGTGGGAGAAAATAAGCTTTATGCGATCTTGTGATATGGAAGAAATAAAAGCGACAGACTACATAATAAAGGTCCATATCACAAGTGGGAATATAAAGTGACGTTCTTTCGCATTAAGATTTTGTGCATCCAACCATAAAAGCGCATGACAATCTCTGCTTCCCTCTACGAAGGGCCTATCTTTAAATTTTATCTCCTACCTTACATAAGAGTCATGGTGATCTTCACCTTCCTTTTTACATTTTATCTTTTGGCAAGCACAATATGTTGGAAGGATCCTGGTATATATGGCTAATTGGATGTGAGTTTTCATGAACTATTATTTTTGACATTACCCTTGAGGTAAAACGTTGGGAGGCAAAATTATAAGCCCCTATCTTTCTCTGTGTCCGATTAAGACTTCATACCCATAAATATTGCGTGAGTGTTAGCAATTGTGAAATACTAAACGATGGTTGAGTATGTGGTCTTGCTGAAAAGCTCTTATATTGACTCTTTCCTATGTTATGATAAATTACAATTGCTTCAATGAATGAGATTATAGTTTGTTAGTTCTCAATGAAGTTTACGATTCATACTTGAAATTGTGATTGAATTGTTACTCTAGCATAAGAGATCATATGACAATAAGTATCTAAGATGCTGTTCTAAGAATGATCATGATGCCCTCATGTCCGTATTTTATTTTTATCGACACCTCTATCTCTAAACATGTGGACATATTTTTCGATTTCGGCTTTCGCTTGAGGACAAGCGAGGTCTAAGTTTGGGGGAGTTGATATGTCCATTTTGCATCATGCTTTTATATCGATATTTATTGCATTATGTGTTGTTATTACACATTATGTCACAATACTTATGCCTATTCTCTCTTATTTTACAAGGTTTACATAAAGAGGGAGAATTCCGGCAGCTGGGATTCTGGGCTGGAAAAGGAGGAAATATTAGAGACCTATTCTGCACAGCTCCAAAACTCCTGAAACTTCACGGAAGCTATTTTCAGAATATATAAAAAATACTGAGCGCAATAAGTTCCAGAGGGGGCCCACACCCTGGCCACGAGGGTGGGTGGCGCGCCCTACCCCCTGGGCGCGCCCCCCTGCCTCGTGGGCCCCCTGGTGGCCCTCCGATGCCCATCTTCTGCTATATGGAGTCTTTCGTTGAGGAAAAAAAATCATAAGCAAGCTTTCGGGACAAGACTCCGCCGCCACGAGGCGGAACCTTGGCGGAACCATTCTAGGGCTCTGGCGGAGCTGTTCTGTCGGGGAAACTTCCCTCCGAGAGGGGGAAATCATCACCATCGGCATCACCAATGATCCTCTCATTAGGAGGGGGTCAATCTCCATCAACATCTTCACCACCACCATCTCATCTCAAACCCTAGTTTATCTCATGTGTCCAATCTTTGTATCTAAACCTCAGATTGGTACCTGTGGGTTGCTAGTAGTGTTGATTACTCCTTGTAGTTGATGCTAGTTGGTTTTCTTGGTGGAAGATCATATGTTCAGATCCATTATGCATATTAATACCCCTCTGATTATGAACATGAATATGCTTTGTGATTAGTTACGTTTGTTCCTGAGGACATGGGAGAAGTCTTGCTATTAGTAGTCATGTGAATTTGGTATTCGTTTAATATTTTGATTAGATGTATGTTGTCTCTCCTCTAGTGGTGTTATGTGAATGTCGACTACATGACACATCACCATTATTTGGGCCTAGAGGAAGGCATTGGGAAGTAATAAGTAGATGATGGGTTGCTAGAGTGACAGAAGCTTAAACCCTAGTTTATGCGTTGCTTCCTAAGGGGCTGATTTGGATCCATATGTTTCATGCTATGGTTAGGTTTACCTTAATAATTCTGTTGTAGTTGCAGAAGCTTGCAATGGGGCTTAATCATAAGTGTGATGTTGGTCCAAGTAAGGACAACACCCAAGCACCGGTCCACCCACATACCAAATTATCAAAGTACCGAACGCGAATCATATGAACGTGATGAAAACTAGATTGACGATAATTCCCATGTGTCCTCGGGAGCGCTTCACTTCATATAAGAGTTTGTCCAGGCTTTTCCTTTGCTACAAAAAGGATTGGGCCATCTTGCTGCACCTTATTTACTTTTATTACTTGTTACTCATTACAAATTACCTTATCACAAAACTATCTATTACCGATAATTTCAGTGCTTGCAGAGAATACCTTGCTGAAAACCGCTTATCATTTCCTTCTGCTCCTTATTGGGTTCGACACTCTTACTTATCGAAAGGACTACGATAGATCCCCTATACTTGTGGGTCATCATTATTGCAAGAGCAACTGCCGGTGCTCGATCCGTTGCTGAAGGTGGTACCGATGTGCGAGACAGCGGCGATCATGTCTGATCTGCTATGATCAGCTTTCTAACTATACTAAGCTCCGTGACCATGATCCATTCTTTTTCTTCATTTCTTTTAAACACGAGAAGGACTAATTGTAGCGTGTTTGTTAAACCAAACTATAGTTCATTATAGGGATTCAGCTTGTACTCAGACAACAGACTGATCCAATTTTTTCCAGTAATATAGGTGATGGACAATCCCTTTGTTACTGACACGACATAATAAGTGAAACTACAAAAATATCCATCGTAGAGCAAACCAAATGGTTTATTCTGTGATGAATGTCACATGGCAAAACCTGCATCGTAAAATTGCAACAAAAGAAAGAAAACATGACATTAAATCAATAAGATCTAGACAGTAAACCAATAAGATTTACTTGATGTGACACGAGTGAATCCTTACCTGGAAATCACTATGTTGAAGTACTAAATAGAAGATTGGTTGTCCAACTACACATGTAATGCAGGGCCCCCACCTACTCCCACAAACACGACAGTCCAAAGGTCATGACAAATCGTATGGACCGAACATCCATGGGACTGGAAATCCTGGTGGGTGCGATAAACCCTGCAATGCATACATATATTGGAGTGTAACCATAATTGATAAACCATCCTCACAAAAAGATGATCTGGATACTTCAAAATATACAGACTAAATTAAGTGGACAGACATTAACATAGAAAGTTCTCATGACTCACCACACACCAAAAGCGGTAGTACTAAACAATAGAGGGTTCACAAACACAAATCAAGTATTGAACAATAGTACTTACTACTGACAAGAAAAGTTGCACTAATTAAACTTTACGGACTATTTCTTGCCACCGACCTACGGAATGAACCCTGCATAACTGACTAGGCCATGGACTTCGTGAGAGATGTCTACCGGCACCATCACCATCTCCACAACCTTGGTGAACCTAACAGAGTGGTCTTTCCATTCATAAACATGACGATGAAGACATGCCGCATTAGATTTGTCGGGAAGCTTTACAAGAACCACACCCTTCGTAATCGAAGGCACAGCCAGGAAATTGTTGTGCTCAAGTACAACCTCGAGAACACGCCTGACAACAGTGCTACAGGAAAACACTAGTTCAGAACACATGGCGACAAGGACACATCAGCTGGATAGTTTAGCAATAGAACTTATCCTCAGGTATTCTAGTTCACACGGCATGACTTTGTGAACTTCATATCCACTGCAGACCTGGTTCTAACTTAAACAGAAACCAAATGTTTTATTACTACCTCCGTTCAGAAATATAAGATGATTTCCAATATTTTACTCCATATCTGTAACACCTTGGATGTAACTTGCCATATTTGTAACTCTGACTCTTGCCATTTTCAGCTTGAAGTTATGAGATTCCTTTCATGATTGGGTTTTGTCTTCGTTTTGCATTTTGGTCATGTCATGCATTTCATATCATGTCATCATGTGCATTGCATTTGCATACGTGTTCGTCTCATGCATCCGAGCTTTTTCCCCGTTGTACCTTTTGCAATCCGACACTCCTATGTGCACCGGCGCACCCCTCTTGTCTCTTTTCATGAGAAGGTGTTAAACGTTCTCGGAATAGCCTTGGTATACCACTCATAGACCGCCTGTCAAATTTCGTGTCATTTGGAGTCCGTTTGATACTCCAACGGTTAACTGGGTAACCGGGAAGGCCTCTTGTGTGTTGCAGCCCAACACCCCTCCAAAACGGCCCAATAACCCATCTAAACCACTCCCATGTCCTCCGTCATCGGATCACGATCATGTGGGCGAAAACTACACCCCATTTGGACACTCCTACCTCCTCCTAGCTACAAATATGTGCAACCCCCTCCAAAATTTGGGTCCCGAAACCCTAGGTACTCTCCCCTCCACCACCGGACATGTCCGCGCGCCGCCGGACGAGAACCCACCGACGCCTGTAGACAACCGCCGCTTGCCACGTCAGTGGTGCCACTCCACGCCTCCAGCCGGCCCGCGAGGCCCGCGTCTGGCCCGCGGGGCCTGTTCCGCCGCGCCGCCGCCCGCGGGCAACAGCGCCCGAGAGCGCCAAGCGTCGCCGCCACCCTCTTCGCCTCCGGCCACCGTCCAGCCACCGCCGCCGCCTCCCACGCCATCTGGCCGCCGCCCCGCCGCCTCGGCTTCCACGTCGTCCCCGCGCCGCTGCCAAGCGCCGCCTCCTCCAGTCGGATCCGGACGCCCCCTCGCCGGATCTGCCTCCCCGCATTCTCCGGCGAGATCCCGACGAGCTCCAGCCACCGCGGCGACGAAGCTCCGGCCCTGCCTCGGTTTCCGTGCGAAGAACCTTAGATCTGATCCGGAGGGGTATATTTTCCAAGTCCAAGCATGGAAATGGTTCTATCTTTGTTGTCATCGACAAGCTTACTAAAGTGGCTCATTTCCTTCCAATCAAAGAATCTATCACAACAGCTTAGTTGGCAGAGCTATACACCTCCAGGATTGTCTCTTTGCACATCATTCCGCAATTGATATCTTCAGATCGTGGAAGCGTCTTCACTTCTATGTTCTGGGACTCCTTTTAGAAGGCCATGGGCACCAACATTCGCTTCAGCACATCCTTCCATCCTCAAACTAGTGGCCAAGTCGAGAAAGCCAATCAAATCCTTGAAGATATGCTCAGGGCTTGTGTCATTTCCTTCGGTATGAAGTGGGGAGATTGTCTTCCATATGCCGAATTCTCATACAACAACAGTTTCCAAGCGAGTTCGGGCAAGGCCCCATTCGAAATTCTCTATGGCAGAAAGTGTCGTACTCCTCTCAATTGGTCAGAGACTGGTGAACGCCAACTTCTTGGCAATGACTTAATCACAGAAGCTGAAGAAATGTGTAAAGTCATCCGTGAAAATCTCAAAGCCACACAATCACGCCAGAAGAGTTACTATGATAGCAAGCACCGTGACTTCGCTTTCGAGATCAGAGACCATGTCTACCTCCATGTCACTCCAATGAAAGGCACTCATCGCTTCGGTATCAAAGCGAAGCTTGCCCCTAGATACATGCGTCCTTTCAAGATCATTGGCAAAAGAGGCGATCTCGCCTTTCAACTTGAGCTTCCGTCCAACTTCGCAAACGTGCACGACGTGTTTCACGTGTCACAGCTTCGCAAGTGCTTCAAGACTCCTGAGCGCACCATCAACTTCGAAGAGATTGATTTCCAAGAGGACCTGTCTTATCATGAGCATCTAGTTGCTATTCTTGAAGAAACTGAACACAAGACTCGCAACAAGTCTATCAAATTCCTGAAAGTGATGAGGTCACATCATTCCGACCGAGAAGCCACCTGGGAACATGAGGATCACCTCAGGCTAGATCTCAGGACGAGATCCTTTCGTAGTGGTGGAGTGTTGAAACACCCCGGATTTAACTTGCCATATTTGTAACTCCGACTCTTGCCATTTCCGGCTTTAAGTTATGCGATTCCCTACGTGATTGGGTTTTGTCTTCGTTTTGCATTTTGTTCATGTCATGCATTTCATATCATGTCATCACATGCATTGCATTTGCATACGTGTTCGTCTCATGCATCCAAGCTTTTTCCCCATTGTCCGTTTTGCAATCCGACACTCCTACATGCACCGGCGCACCCCTCTTGTCTCTTTTCGTGAGCGGGTGTTAAACGTTCTCGGAATGGACCGAGATTTTCCAAGTGGCCTTGGTATACCACCGGTAGACCACCTGTCAAATTTCGTGTCATTTGGAGTCCGTTTGATACTCCAACGGTTAACCGGGTAACCGTGAAGGCCTCTTGTGTGTTGCAGCCCAACACCCCTCCAAAACGGCCCAATAACCCATCTAAACTACTCCCATGTCCTCCATCGCCGGATCTCGATCGTGCGGGCGAAAACTGCACCCCATTTGGACACTCCTACCTCCTCCTAGCTATAAATATGTGCAACCCCCTCCAAAATTCGGGTCCCAAAAGCCTAGCTACTCTCCCCGCCGCCATCGGACATGTCCGCGCGCCGCCGGACGAGATCCCACCACCGCACGTAGCCAACCACTGCCTGCCACGTCAGCGCCGCCGCTCCATGCCTCCCGCCAGCCCGCGAGGCCCGCGCCTGGCCCGCAGGGCCCGTTCCGGCGCGCCGCCACCCGCGGGCAACCGCAGCTGAGAGCGCCAAGTGCCGCCGCTGCCCTCTTCGCCTCCGGCCACCGCCCGCCGCCTCCCACGTCGTCCCGTCGCCGCCCCACCGCCTCGGCTTCCGCATCGTCCATGTGCTGCCGACAAGCGCCGCCTCCTCGGGCCGGATCCGGACACCTCCTCGCCGGATCTGCCTCCCCTCGTTCTCCGGCGAGATCCTGACGAGCTCCGGCCACTGCGGCGACGAAGCTCCGTCCCTGCCTCAGTTTCCATGTGAAGAACCCTAGATCTGATCCGAAGGGGTATATTTTCCACCAAGTCCCTTTTCTGCATTATTTTATGCGCCTGTTCTTCATGCCATATCTCCATGACCGTAGCTCCGTTTCATGCGCATGATATATCGAATTGTTCGTTGGGAGATGCTCTTCATTTCATTCCATAGTGGCATGCTTGTTTGAGTTCATATTGATGCACTAATCATTGATGCAAGAGTGCTATAAAATGTTTACTGCTGCTACTTATCAGATTATGATGATTTGGCATTTGTGTCACATTTGTTGTGGTCTTCATATGGGCATGAGCTCTACATGCGTTTTGAACTATGCCATGCCATCTTTACAGGGGTGGTTGCCATGTATATTTGTGATCAATGTGGTGACTAGCACAAGCATGCAAACTAGGCTTCGTGATGTTGCTGATTTCAGGGAGTTAGTCATTTTCCTACTGTTATTATGATGCCATGTAAACATGATGATACAATGAGTTCCATGCTTGTTTTGAGTACCTTTAGTAAGGTTGTTTTGGGAATATGGTTATTCTCTATCCATACATACCCATGTTTGCAATTACGGAGTGCCCTAGCATGTCTTAATCTTGCTCTACTTTTGCTATAAAATGTTCCTGGCAGATTGTTTACATGTTAATCAATTTTTCCATGGTTGTTACTAGTGATCCATGCATGCTATGAACTTGCTCTTGCCATGGTTAGCTTCATGAGCATGTCTTCTTGCTGTTTGTATGCTTATCTTGTCATGCAATGCCTTGTGGTGAGTGTTTTGAGCTTGCAAAATTACCTTCATAATTCTGGTTATAAAACATGCTATGTTTACATGGGTGCCATCATATCTTCTGTGCCTTTTTGGCTCAAGATCAGTAAGGGACTTTTCTTCTATGCATTTAGTAGAATCATGCCATGCCTTTGTTTGCTACGAGATGTTCCTGTAGCATGTTGTTTGCTTGCTCTAAATATTGCTTCCTAATGTTATTTCTGGCATGTTAGTATTTTCACTAAGTCTGTGAAGCTGATATCTTTTGCACTTTTTCCATGCTTGTTTGAACCTGCTCTTTTGTGATTTTGCCGTAGCTTAGTGTTCATGTTTTGTCAAGCATCTTTTTTACATCACTTCCATATGCCTTGTTGATATGTTGGGTTGCCATAGCTTAGTTTCTTGTTGCATTCTAGATGGCATCATGCTGTTAATCGCAGAATTGTGCCTTTCTTGTTTTGCTTGCCATTTGCAAACCGTGCACCCGTTTCCAGCAATCTTCATATTGATTTCGACCGAAATCATCTCATCTTTCCATAGGCACACTTGGTTTGCCAAGTTGATGCCTTGATCATTCTTTCCCTTCCGAAGCACGCATATGTATTGCATATCATGTCTTGCATATCATGCCATGTTTTGCATCATGTTGCTTGTGCATTTCACCGTTATTGATTGTTGGTCCCGTGCTTGTGTTCTTGCTTTGGGTAGACTGGGAGACGAGTACGTGATCGAGGAACCTGGTGAGTACGCTAACGAGGATCAAACTTTCGTCAACTCTGAGAACTTTGCAGGCAAGATGACCATACCCTCGAAATCACTTCTATCTTTGCTTGCTAGTTGTTCGCTCTATTGCTATGCCGCGTTACCTACCACTTTCTATATCATGCCTCCCATATTGCCATGTCAAGACTCTAACCAACCTTTCCTAGCAAACCGTTGTTTGGCTGTGTTTCCGCTTTTGCTCAACCCCTCTTATAGTGTTGCTAGTTGCAGGTGAAGATGAAATTTGTTCCATGTTGGAACATGGATATTGTTGGGATATCATTATTATATCTTATTTACTTTAATGCATCTATATACTTGGTAAAGGGTGGAAGGCTCGGCCTTATGCCTGGTGTTTTGTTCCACTGTTGCCGCCCTAGTTTCCGTCATACCGGTGTTACGTTCCTTGATTTTGCGTTCCTTACGCGGTTGGGTGTTATGGGAACCCCTTGACAGTTCGCTTTGAATAAAACTCCTCCAGCAAGACCCAACCTTGGTTTTACCATTTGCCTACCTACCACCATATACCTTCCCTTGGGTTCCGCAGACTCAAGGGTCATCTTTATTTTAACCCCCCCCAGGCCTGTGCTCCTCTGAGTGTTGGTCCGAACCGAGCTGCCTGCGGGGCCACCTCGGGGAAACTTGAGGGTTGGTTTTACTCGTAGCTAGTCTCATCCGGTGTTGCCCTGAGAATGAGATACGTGCGACTCTTATCGGGATTTGTCGGCACATTGGGCGGCTTTGCTGGGCTTGTTTTACCATTGTTGAAATATCTTGTAACCGGGATTCCGAGACTGACCGGGTCTTCCCGGGAGAAGGAATATCCTTCGTTGACCGTGAGAGCTTGTGATGGGCTAAGTTGGGACACCCCTGTAGGGTATAAACTTTTGAGAGCCGTGCCCGCGGTTATGGGCAGATGGGAATTTGTTGATATCTGGTTGTAGAGAACTTGACACATAACTTAATTAAAATGAATCAACCGCATGTGTAGCCGTGCTGGTGTCTTTTCGACGGAGTCCGGGAAGAGAACACGGTCTCGTGTTATGCTTGAGTGTAAGTAGCTTCAGGATCACTTCTTGATCACTATTATTTTCTCGACCGTGCGTTGCTTCTCTTCTCGCTCTCTTTTGCGTAAGTTAGCCACCATATATGCTAGTGCTTGCTTTAGCTCCACCTCACTACCCTTTACTACCCTTAAGCTTAAATAGTCTTGATCTCGCGGGTGTGAGATTTTTGAGTCCCCGTGACTCACAGATACTTCCAAACAGATGCAGGTGCCGATGATGCTAGTGCAGGGGACGCTACCGAACTCAAGTGGGAGTTCGACTAGGATTCGGGCCGTTACTATGTTTCTTTTCTGGATGATCAGTAGAGGAGCCATGTTGGGACGATCGGGGATCTAGCATTTGGTGTTGTCTTTCTTTGTTTTGGTTCTGTAGTCGAACCTTTGATTGTACCTTGGATGATGTATGACTATTTATCTATTGTGTGAAGTGGCGATTGTAAGCCGACTCTTTATCCCTTTCTTATTCAGCACATGGCATGTGTAGAGACTACCCTCTTGCGATAGACCTACCATATGGCTATGCATCTAAGTCATGCCCCGACACGTGGGAGATATAGCCACATTGTGGGTGTTACAAGTTGGTAATCAGAGCCTTCACCGACTTAGGAGCCCCCTGCTTGATCGAATCACTGACGTTGTTCTGTCTAGAACAAAATGTTTTGAGTCTTTGGATTACATATATCAGAGAGTAGGATTCTTTTTACTCCTCAGTCCCTTCGTCGCTCGTGAGGCCTCCTGGCATAGAGTTTTGACTCTTCTCTTGTCAAATTTCACCAAAAAAATTAGGATTACGCGGGTATCTTGGAATCGTTCTGATGGTTTTGTGATGAGAACATTGTTCTTGGTGCCTCCTGACATTTAGGGGTTGTGGCAGTGTCCCAAGGAGTTGAGCTCCGAGGTGTTGTCGTCACAATTTTATCATTGCAGTTCTGGAATACCTGAGTTCACCGACATCGAAAATCTCTTTTATGCAGTTGTTGGTGAGATAACCTCAACGCCACCCAGTACTGGGGCGGGAGTTTGGGAGTATTGCCATAACTCGTATAACGTATGCTTTTCGAAGGTTGAGGTAAATGATTTCTGAAGGTTTCTTGGTTATGTGTTGAAGGATGGATACAACTGGCTGTAGGATTTGCTAGTTTTGGGTGAGATATTATGCTTCCCCTGTATCCCCAACACCTGATTGCATAACCAGAAAGTTTCGGGAGTTTTATAGGTGGGAATTCATGTAGTTCTAGTATTTCTTCCCGTGCATATTTGGTTTGTGATTGGGTAATCCTTACCACTTATTTGTTCATATCCGTACCTTGTTGCTTTATTTCATCTACCTTTATCTAAGTGGCTTCTCAATTTATGGAATTGCGATGATTTACTTGGAATTCATTCGTTCATTATTGTTCGAATGTTAAGGCTTTATGTTGCAATTTCGATCCTTTGATTTAGCTTTAATATATTTCTTTCAAGATGCTAACGGATGTCAACCTCTTCAGGATGGCTCCTCCAACGCATCAGAATCTAGACCGCAATGATGGGGAATAGTCCAACCCTCCGTCACCACCTCCACCTCCGGTGGCATGTCAAGCTGTCTTGGTAGCCACCAACCCCAACACTCAGATGCTTTTGCAACTCTTGCAAGAGCGCAACCAAGGGCAAGGAAACCAAGAAATCAAGGCCAAGGCAACAATCAGCCTCAGTTTTCTACCCTCAAACAGTTCCTCACAAACCACCCGAAGTCCTTCAGCAACTGTGTCGAGGCCACAAACGCCAACGACTGGCTCATGGTTATCTGCAAACATTTTAAGTTTAGCAATGTCAGGCCTGAGGACTTTGTCAAGTTTGCTTCGTTTCAACTCAAAGACCAAGCTGGTGAGTGGTATCAAAAATATAGATACTCCAAAGGAGGTCGTGTGATTACCTGGGATGATTTCCGCCGAGACTTCAAAGCTCATCACATCCCACAAAGTGTTGCTGAGAGCAAGCGTGAGGAGTTCCGCAATCTCCAGCAAGGCAGCATGTCTGTGTATTAATACAATATCCAGTTTCAGAAACTCGCTCGCTTCGCTAAATAAGACATCCTTGATGAAAAGAGCATGATTTATCAATTCAGAGGTGGCCTCAGAGAAGATCTGCAATTAGCTCTCGTTCTTCTTGAGCCGACTATGTATGATGAATTCTACAACATGGCACTAAAGCAAGAAGCTGCTCAGCTTAAGTGTGAGGCATCTGAGAAGAGAGTCAGGGATGCAGTTCAATCTTCTTCTTCAACTCAAGTGGCAGCTAAACAATAGAAGTTCTGGTTGCCTCCTCCTCATCCGTTTTGTCAGCCTTATCAGCAGAAGTGTAAAGGTGGCAATGTATCTTCACACCCACCAAACCCAGGCTATCAGAACAAAGCTCAGTCTCATACTCCAAGGTCAAGTGCTCCTTATCACCGTCCGCTCTTAGAGCTTACTTGCAACAAGTGTCAGCATAAAGGGCACTATGCAAACAAGTCCTTCAACCAAAGGCGCCTTCCGCCTCCTCCTCCTGTGAGATCTTCCAGCAATGCAATGGTCAAGCATAATCCCAAGCATGCTAAGGTCAACATGATGAACGCAGCTCAAGCAGAGGATTCTTCAGAAGTGATCATGGGTAACCTTCCAGTTAACTCCATTCCTGCTAAAGTCTTATTTTCTACTGGTGCATCGCAATCTTTCATGCCATTCCCGTTTGCATCGGAGCATAATTTTGACACTAAGGCATTACCAAAAGCATTGCAAGTTGTTTCTCCGGCTAAGCATTTGAGATCTACCAAGATGGTTCTGAATGTCGGTATTGAAATGGGCGACTATAAATTTCTGGCTTCTCCAATTGTTCTTGGTGACTCGGTTATTGATCTAATTCTCGACATGGTCTAGCTTTCTAAGCACAAGACTCTGCTTGATTGTGCTGCCAGAGAAATTCAATTGACACACTCTTCTGAGGAAGTGATCATCTATGCCGCTCGTGACGAAACCATTCGGCTGTTTTCTCTCAGTGAGAAGGGCGAGTTTAATGCCATCTCTCAGATTCAAGACGTTTGTGAATATCAAGACTTCTTTCCAGAAGAGCTTCCGGGAATGCCTCCTCACCGACCAGTTGAATTCGTTATCGATCTTGAGCCTAGCACGGAACCTGCTTGCAAACATCCTTACAACCTTGGACTAGAGGAGTTGAAGGAGTTGAAGAAACAACTCGATGAACAAGAGCATATGGGTCTGATTAGACCGATGTTCTTCTCCATGGGGTTGTGGTGTTCTTTTTGTCAAGAAGAAGGATGGAACGGAATGGCTTTGCATTGACTACCGCCCATTGAACAAGAAAACAATAAAGAACAAGTACCAAGTTCCCAACATCAATGCACTTTTCGAGCAACTCAAAGGTGCCCAAGTATTCTCCAAGCTTGACCTCTGCATGGGTTATCATCAGATTCGCATTGGTGAACAAGTTATCCCCAAGACAGCATTCAGAACAAGCTATGGTTCTTATGAATATCATGTCATGTCTTTTGGCCTTGTCAATGCTCCTCCAACGTTCTCTCGCATGATGAACTTCATCTTCAATCCTTATACAAATGATTTCGTCCTGGTATAGCTCGATGATATTTTGGTCTTTTCCAAGAATAAGGAGGATCATGCCAAGCATTTGAGATTGGTACTCGACAAACTCAGAGAGCATGAATTCTATGTGAAGTTTTCAAAGTGTGAGTTTTGTCTTGGTGAGGTTCTCTACCTTGGTCATATCATCTCCACCAAAGGCATTGCTATTAATCCCGAGAAGGTGTCTGCAATTGTGAATTGGGAACCTCCTCAGAATGTCAAGCAGCTCCGCAGTTTTCTTGGGCTTGCAAGCTATTGTCGAAGATTCGTTGAGAATTTCTCTAAGATTGCAAAGCCTCTTTCCAACCTCCTATCGAAGCATGTCAAGTATGTCTGGTCGCCTGAATGTGACGTTGCTTTCAACACCCTCAAAGAGAAGCTTGTCATAGCTCCTGTCTTGACTCCTCCTGATGAATCCAAACCATTCGAAGTTTTCTGTGATGCCTCCCTACAAGGTCTCGGTGTTGTGTTAATGCAAGAGAAGAAAGTTGTGGCTTATACCTTTCGTCAGTTGAAGCCCAACGAAAGGAACTACACCACTCACGACCTCGAGTTGGCGGAAGTTGTCCATGCTCTACTAACGTGGATACATCTCTTGTTGGGAAGGAAAGTCGACATCTTCACAGATCATAAGAGCCTCAAGTACATCTTCTATCAACTCAACCTCAACCTCAGGCAGACTCGTTGGGTCGAAATAATTCCAGAATACAATCCGAGTATTGAATATACTCCAGGCAAGGCCAATGTCATTGCAGATGCTTTGGGCAGGAAGGCTTACTGCAACAGCTTATTTCTCAAGCCCTTCCAACCGGACCTTTGTGAAGCTTTCCGCAAACTGAATCTCCAAGTTGTTCCTCAAGGCATTCTTGCCAACATCCAAGTATCTCCTACTTTGGAAGATAAAATTCGTGAGGCACAACTCCTGGATTCCATCGTGAAGAAGGTGAAAAATGGGATTGCCAAGAGCCAACCCAAGTACAAGTGCTATCGCATTGATGACAAAGACACTCTATTCTTCGAGGATCGAATTGTGGTTCCTAAAGGTGATCTAAGGAAAGTCATTATGAATGAGGCGCACAATTCCATTCTATCCATTCATCCTAGAAGTACGAAGATGTACCATGACCTCAAGAAGTTGTATTGGTGGACTCGAATGAAGCGAGAAATTTCTCAACTCGTGAATGAATGTGATGTCTGCAGAAGAGTGAAAGCAGAACACCAACGACCAGTTGGTCTCCTCCAACCTCTTGCCATTCTAGAATGGAAATTTGACCATATTGAGATGGACTTCGTGACTGGATTTCCCAAGTCCAAGCGTGGAAATGATGCTATCTTTGTTGTCATCGACAAGCTTACTAAAGTGGCTCATTTCCTTCCAATCAAAGAATCTATCACAACAGCTTAGTTGGCAGAGCTATACACCTCCAGGATTGTCTCTTTGCACATCATTCCGCAATTGATATCTTTAGATCATGGAAGCGTCTTCACTTCTATGTTCTGGGACTCCTTTCAGAAGGCCATGGGCACCAACATTCGCTTCAGCACATCCTTCCATCCTCAAACTAGTGGCCAAGTCGAGCGAGCCAATCAAATCCTTGAAGATATGCTCAGGGCTTGTGTCATTTCCTTCGGTATGAAGTGGGGAGATTGTCTTCCATATGCCGAGTTCTCATACAACAACAGTTTCCAAGTGAGTTCGGGCAAGGCCCCATTCGAAATTCTCTATGGCAGAAAGTGTCGTACTCCTCTCAATTGGTCAGAGACTAGTGAATGCCAACTTCTTGGCAATGACTTAATCACAGAAGCTGAAGAAATGTGTAAAGTCATCCGTGAAAATCTCGACGCCACGCAATCGCGCCAGAAGAGTTACTTTGATAGCAAGCACCGTGACTTGGCTGTCGAGATCAGTGACCATGTCTACCTCCATGTCACTCCAATGAAAGGCACTCATCGCTTCGGAATCAAAGGGAAGCTTGCCCCTAGATAAATGCGTCCTTTCAAGATCATTGGCAAAAGAGGCGATCTCGCCTTTCAACTTGAGCTTCTGTCCAACTTCGCAAACGTGCACGACGTGTTTCACGTGTCACAGCTTCGCAAGTGCTTCAAGACTCCTGAGCGCACCATCAACTTCGAAGAGATTGATCTCCAAGAGGACATGTCTTATCATGAGCATCTAGTTGCTATTCTTGAAGAAACTGAACAAAAGACTCGCAACAAGTCTATCAAATTCCTGAAAGTGATGAGGTCACATCATTCCGACCGAGAAGCCACCTGGGAACGTGAGGATCACCTCCGTTCCGAATATCCGGAGTTCTTTCAGTCCTAGATCTCGGGACGAGATCCTTTCGTAGTGGTGGAGTGTTGAAACACCCCGGATTTAACTTGCCATATTTGTAACTCTGACTCTTGCCATTTCCGGCTTTAAGTTATGCGATTCCCTACGTGATTGGGTTTTGTCTTCATTTTGTATTTTTTTTCATGTCATGCATTTCATATCATGTCATGTCACGACCGGGTTTTTCCGGGTATAAATTTCCAGAAAAAGACCGTCGTGCTCATCAGCCCCAGGATTACTGTTAGCTGATGAGGCTCCAGCTTGATATAGAAATCTCAAGCAAAATACAAAATATGTAGTACAAGACCATTCTGGCTTGTGAGTACAACAATTGGGTTTCTAGTGGTTGATGACGGAAGCGGTTTGTGAGACATCAGTGTCTATGGGACTCCATTTCCCACAGGAACAGCTGACCAGGTTAACTCCTATCTTCGCGAGGCTGCTATCACCGTTGCTTAGGTTCCGAGGCTGTCATCGTTACGCTCCTCTCCAAGCAGAAAGCTGGCCAAGATGATAGCCAGGGACAAGCCAGTGAGTACTTTGAATGTACTCGCAAACATTTAGAACACAGGTATAATATAACAATGATGTGCTGAAAATATTTTATGCTCATGACGTCAGTCACAAAAGATAAATAAATCTCTGATGCGTGCAAGCAAGTTATTTATAAAATTGCAATAACATAGTAGTGTTAAAATTTATGAAATAAATAACAAGCAAAGCCACAGTCGGGCGTCTTAGAGACACCACATAAAGGGCTTTAAAATAAATGCCACAGTCGGGCGTCTGAGCAACACCACATAAAGGGCTTTAAAAGAAATGCCACAGTCGGGCGTCTGAGCGACACCACATAAAGGGCTTTAACAGAAATGCCACAGTCGGGCGTCTGAGCGACACCACACAAAGGGCTTTAAAAGAAATGCCACAGTCGGGCGTCTGAGCGACACCACATAAAGGGCTTTAAAAGAAATGCCACAGTCGGGCGTCTGAGCGACACCACATAAAGGGCTTTAAAAGAAATGCCACAGTCGGGCGTCTGAGCGACACCACATAAAGGGCTTTAAAACAAATGCCACAGTCGGGCGTCTGAGCGACACCACATAAAGGGCTTTAAAAGAAATGCCACAGTCTGGCGTCTGAGCGACACCACACAAAGGGCTTTAAAATAAACAATCATAGTGAATATCCCGGAGGTAGAACCATCCCAGAGATACTCGATAATAACAATAATATCACGGGTTAGTCAACAATAATAATAATCATAATTATCACAAGTCACAGGTAGTAGTTCCAGTTCTGGTTAACAGTTTCACCTCCGAAGACCGACACTAAGACCGACACTTGACCCATCCCAGACTGTAATCCTTAACCATGGACACGGCTATTCGAATAGGTTTAATCTCTGCAGAGGTGTACTCTTTACCCATGAGTAACGGATTTCTTTAGTCCATCAGGACTAATTCCGTCTACGGTCTTTTTGTTGAAAACACACCTAACTTGCACACACCAGCTTATCTCACACATGTCTGGAATCACCCACGACACCTGTTAAGCAAACTCTAAGTGGGGAGGCTACAACCTCGCGTAACATGGGATCAAATTTATATCGCGCGCTCTAAGGGGTGGCCTCCCCTCTCGGTCCCAACCGGAAACACCCATGCCCTCGGACCAGGTGGCCTGCCTACCAGCTACAACTGGTATCTTCCACCATGGCCTCTCTGTATGGTGTGTGCTAGAAAGAGGTTGACAACTTACTAAACCGTACTCTACTTGCTGTAGAGACGAGTGGTAGTACGAAACAAGTATGGGGGTTACTGGCACAAGACTCGATCTACGGTCGACTCAGGAGGTTTAAGTATTCCCTGCATGATTAGCATGACGAATATATTTCAACCAACAGAGTCACCGCTCAAATCACCTTGCCATGTCATACCAGACATAACCGTCCCGACGGAGACCGGCGACAAACTCATGCCTACCCAAGGCAGAGGTTTTCCCGGGTTCCTGCCGGTATGCATGCAAGGCACATGAGGGTGATTATCATCACAAGTGTGTCCATTTCCAACAGCATGGAAATCAATAACATGCACCCATGCATATGATCATATCACATGAAATAACAAGTTTCTCCAAAGTGAGGTGATGTTATGAACGTGTCATCGAACACACAAAAATATTATGCCGGGGTTCAGAATGCTTGCCTTCAATGTGTGGAAAGGCAGGGTGCACTCCACAACTTGAAACATTTCTCCTCTCTTCAAAAATCCTATTTTAGCAATATAAAAGAATTAACACACAAAATAAAAACAACACCAAAAGTTGTTCTGAAATTTTTTCAAATAAATCTTAAAATAAACTAGGTGAAATTTGAGAGAGGTAGGAAAAAGAATCAACTCATTTGGAGTTATATTTAACAAGTTATAGGCAGTCAAAGTTGTGGTAAAAAAATCTGTTTTTAATAAAATCAGGAAAAAGAAAACGCTTCAAAAGAGATTACGCTTTCGGACAGAGAAGACGTATTTGCACCTTTTACGCCTCCACTTATCTAGCGTGGCTGCCGCGTGAGTCACCGACAGTGGGCCCGCCTGGCCCACTGGTCAGGTTTGACTGGCCCACGCGCGCGTCGTCTCCCCCTGATTGAACAGGGGCGGAGCTCCGGCGAGGCTCGCCGGCGAATGGCGGCGTCCCTCGGTGATCTGAGTGCATGGGCATGCTCAGGAGGTCGAGACGAACTCGGGGGTACCCGCTATGGTCGCCGACGTGGACGGAGTTGCCGGCGACGAGCTTCGCGGCGGAGATGGTTTCGGGGGCGAAGTGATATTGGGGCTGCGGTGGTTCCCGATCAAAATTGAGTAGGGGGACGGTTTCACGGGAGGATGAGGAGGTTCCTGGCGAAGCGAACGGAGAGGGGGAGGTACTGGAGGTGCCGGATTGGCCGGGGCGGTGGCGGCGACAGGAGTTGCCGGAGATGACGAAGGAGGCCTCCCCGGGTCGAATGTGAGGTAGGGGAGCGCCATTGGGGTGGCTTGAGGTTGCTTGCGTGCTCGGGGAAGCTTGGGGCCTCCTTTTATAGGCGTGGCATGGCGGTTCCGCGGCGGCTGCGGATAAGGTCGCCGGCGACCGCCATTCTGTAGCTAGGGCGTCGTGGCGGCGACGAGCGCTAGCGGACACACTCGTGGATGAGCTCGCGTTGTTCCAGGGGCCAGGTGGCGAGCAGAAGAGGCTTGGGCGGCGCTGAACGGAGCAGGGGCTGTCGGCGGCCGTGGCGGCTAGCTCCTGGCCTGTCGGGGACGTGGCGAGGGGCGGCTTGGCGTGTTGCGGTGAGGAGGGACGTGCGTGGCGTGGCTCTGCAGTGGAGGCAAGGCCAGGGGCGCGACGCGTCGGCTCGGGCGCGGCACGTGCAAAACGCGTGCCAAACGCACGCTCTGCTCGCGCTCCGGGCGTGCATGGGACGTGCTCGACGTAATGCCAGAGCATGCTAGAGGTCGCGGTTGAGGCTGGGAAGAAACAGGGCTAGGTTAGGGTTAGATAGAGGGTGAATGGGCATTGTTGTTGGGTCAGGTGACCAAGTTCACAGTGTAAACTTGAATCCATGCCAAATCTGGCTATGCTCTCCAGGTGTTTGACAAAATGCCAAAGGCACCTAGGCTCTTCTTGAGGGTGGCCAAATCCTCCAGATCAGGGTCTCCTTAGAAGCAAGAGAGAGTGGTGAGGTTAGTTTGTGAAAAGCACAAACTTGTTAGTGCAAGTTTTGCAAAACTACAATTCTGGACAGGAAATAAATGACATTATTTCATGAACCAAAATTAATCCAATGGGTGCATGCTCCTGGATTTAGGGGTTTGGTAGGGCTGTCTACAAGTAGGAGAAAACACAAGATCTTTGGAGCAAAATTAAATAGGGTTGCAGTAGAAATCACAAGGCTGGACCAGAATGAAAAAGAGGTTGATTGACTCAAAATTTTCAAAGAATAGCACTAGGTTTTTGCATAATGTTGAATCATATGCTACTACCAATATCCCATAATTTTGGTGGAGGCTAGAAAAAATTATTTAAAAGGGTTGTAGTGCAAATTGCACTCTGGACCAAAGAAGGAAAAATTGATGCATAGCTCAAATTATTACATAAATAAAAGATATTTTTGTATAAAAGTGATTTAAAAACATCACATGACATCTCCAATTTTTGGTTAGAATTTTAGGTGAATTTATCCAATGGTTATAGTTCAAATATGGCCATATAACCTTGCAAAACCATTTTCAAGAAAGTAAAGATCAAGCAACTTAATTATTTAATTAGTTATATTAAATAAGGGAAAGTTTCTCTTGACAGATTAAATAAGTCCAATGACATATTTGGAAAGTTTTATCTCTGGGAAAAACTCATCATAACAGGGAAGGAAATGATTTAAAAATAAAAAATGGAGCTCAGAAATTCAAAGTTTTAATTCCTGGCAAATTTTTGGGGTGTCACAACACTACCCCCCTTAAGAAAAATCTCGTCCTCGAGATTTGTTAAAAGTTGTGTTAAGAAAATACTACGCAATAAAGATGTGGCTTTAGTGAGAGGGCAATAAGTGGTGAAAAACCACAGTGTGAAAACTGGTGCTGCATGGAAAAGTCTACGGTTCGGGACAAAAACGTGAGATTTCTATGCTGGATAAAAATTTAGAATAACTTCTAAATTTAAATATACGCTGGTCATACCCGAGAGCACAGTGCTCTCTCTGGCCAACAGGTGGACCCGGGGCCCACTGTCAGTCTCTTCTACTCCCTCTAACTCTTTCTTCTTCCTCTCTCCCGCGCGCTTTCTCCACCGGCGACGGCTAGTGTGTAGGGCTTCTAGGCCGTACCGTGGTAGTGCGCGGCGTGCTAGCTGCTGGTGCAGCGTGCACTCACTTCGCGGGCCAGCGCGCTGTCGGCACTGCTCGCGGATTCGACTCCGAACACCGGCGATCGGCGACGAGCGACGTTGGTGGACTTCGCCCACCGTACACCGAGCTCGAGCTATAAAATGGCCGGGGTGCCTCTCTCTTCTTCCTCACACCTGGCCTCACTTCTCCTCCTCCTCCCTCCATTACTGCTTACAAAAGCTCGGGTTAGGCCCTAATGGCGGAGGCGATGCCGGACTGGTTTGCGATCCTGATATGCGGAGGGCTGGCGACACTGCTGGGGCTCTCTGTGCTCCTGTGCGCGATGATCCTCGACGATCGTCGCGACACTGCTGCTCGGGTGTTGGCTCTCCGCGGTGGTGGTGATCATGAGGAGTAGATGGGGTGTGCCGGGTGCTAACTGTTGTTAGGGGGTTGATTAGCTAGATGTAACACCGTTGCAAAGTTTTGCAAACAGTGTATGTGTTCGAATGGTAATGGTTGTGAGTCTGCTACCTGGTGCTGTGTGAAGTTAATACATCCATGCCGTGAGAAAGTGTAGATGTAGCAACTCAGGGAAAAGAAATCTCACTCCAGAATTTTGCGAGGAAAATCAGTTAATTTAAAGGAGTAAAAACCACAACAAAAACTACATACATTAGTAGAAGCCAAAATATTTGACTCGTCGTACAAACTCAGGATATCACGCATAGGTCACACACATAAATAAATGTTGCAAATAATGAACACTGCAGCGACGTCTAAAATGGAAACGGTAACTGGAGGGGGTCCCTAGAAAATGTCTCTGGTACTGGGATACACTCCTATTCTATCGGGGGAAGTGGATTGACCAGTCGATGCACGTGTCTCTCCTGGTCGGGCCTTAGTGCTCTGCCGATGGCGATCTGAGGATTTAAATCTGCGAGGCTCTGAAGATAACCCATCACACGTTGGGTTAAACCTTCTTGAGCGATGACGTACTGGACAAGGTTGGCCAGGACTGGGTCTCTCTCAATGCGTCCACCGGGAAAAGATGTCACTCCTCCAGGTGCTGCATGGCTCGGGAAGTAATAATATCCTCGTTCGCGGGCATAGGGTACTGCGGATCGAAGGCGAGCAATCGCTTCTTTCGCAGCAGCTTCTATGGCCAAGTGTGGGGTTGGCATAGATTTCCCCACGAAGGAAACTTCCGTTGGATATTGATTGGAGTCTACAGGAGGAATGTGTACTGCTGCCCAATATTCCGAGGTGGATGGGGTGATTCTAGATTTGAACAGCTCGTACTGGGGTGGCTGGGTAGAACCCATGGTACAGCGGGTAAAATCCCACAATATTTTGACAAAGCTACCTGGGGTTGCATCTGGGGTTCTCAGATGAATGCTGGGGCTCGGCATGACAGGAAAAAGTTGTGAGTGTGGTGCACAAGGTGAGGGTTGCTAGGTAAGGTCACAAGGTGGCCTTTATATAGCAATGGAGCCGGATTCATTTTACCGTGGTGAAAGGTAATAAATTTGCCAGCTTAGCTCCAAAGGTCAGGTCAGTGTCAGAGATACACATATCTCATAAAGAGACATGTTACTGTGGTTGTCATCGGGTTGGTTTTGGTAGTTGTGCCCGGAAAAATATGCAACTATGCACTCACCAAAAATGCAAGGCTACTATTAAAACAGAGGCACAACGACAGGCTGCGTTAATATACACGGTCGCATGATTACAAAGTGAGGATACACTGAGACTCGGTACTACTCGTACGGCTTAGTCTACCTCGTTTATGTCTAAACGGGCGTGCCTGGTGGATGTCGAGGCTTCTCCACGTGTCTCACTGCTGGGATTAGTCGGAGATGGCGGAGGAATTGCAGGGTCGGGGTAGTGATGATGACCATCGCGGGGATTGTTGGCCACAACCCCGTTGGAGTGTGCTCCCAAAAGGCGGCGAAGCACTTCAGGGGTCATCAAAGCATCTCGGCTGATGGCTGGAGCTGATCTCGGGGTCTCGATCGGTTGTCCAAACAGCACGACTGGGTTGTCGGCGTTGGGCTCGTTTTCTTCTCTTGCCGGGGCAAGACGAACCAGCTCTCCACGAGCTGCAATTAAATCAATAGTGATTTGATCGCACAGTTCCTCTAGTGCACTTACATAGCGCACCAGGTGCAACAATGCAGGATCTGTCTCGTGATCTCTGTTGGCAACTTGGGGTGGTCTACCATACCCTTCACGTCTGGGGTAGTAGTGGAACGAGCGACAGTTAACTCTGGGCGACAAGTGCCTGAGATGAACTATAGCCTCTCGAGCAGCTAGTTGTATGGCTTGTGGCTCAAAGGAAGTTGTTCTTCCGGTGAACCTGTAGGGGCGCTCGGGTGCTAGACCCCTACCGTAGATGTGTACAGTGGCCCAGAATTGACGGTCTTCACCGCTCATGGGTCCTTGGTACACAACATATTCTGGTGGCTCCTCTAACGCATAGGCACGGCGGGTGAGGTTTGCGAGGATGGTCACAAAACCTCCAAGGTTGGTTGCCGTGGTCTCTTTGTGCACTATGGGACCAGGCATTGTGGCTAGGTTGGGGAAGAGACTGTGTGGTGCTGGGTTGAGGCTAGCGTGCCCTTTTTATAGAAAAGGGAACGGAGTCTTCCTTCGCACGCTTGCGAATGAGACATTTTTGCCATCGGTCACTGGTGTGCGATCGACAGACTACGCTGATAGGTTGGGCACCGACTGCCAAAAGTGTCGGGATTACTGTGTGGCTATCTTGCACGAGAAGCTTGGCTGGGGTTTGGCTAAGGTCTAGTGGGTTGGTTTGCCTAAGTTTTTCGACCTGGCTAAGATAGGATTAGCCAATGGTCAGCCTGGCTCTGATACCAAGTCTGTCACGACCGGGTTTTTCCGGGTATAAATTTCCAGAAAAAGACCGTCATGCTCATCAGCCCCAGGATTACTGTTAGCTGATGAGGCTCCAGCTTGATACAGAAATCTCAAGCAAAATACAAAATATGTAGTACAAGACCATTCTGGCCTGCGAGTACAACAATTGGGTTTCTAGTGGTTGATGACGGAAGCGGTTTGTGAGACATCAGTGTCTATGGGACTCCATTTCCCACAGGAACAGCTGACCAGGTTAACTCCTATCTTCGTGAGGCTGCTATCACCGTTGCTTAGGTTCCGAGGCTGTCATCGTTACGCTCCTCTCCAAGCAGAAATCTGGCCAAGATGATAGCCAGGGACAAGCCAGTGAGTACTTTGAATGTACTCGCAAACATTTAGAACACAGGTATAATATAACAATGATGTGCTGAAAATATTTTATGCTCATGACGTCAGTCACAAAAGATAAATAAATCTCTGATGCGTGCAAGCAAGTTATTTATAAAATTGCAATAACATAGTAGTGTTAAAATTTATGAAATAAATAACAAGCAAAGCCACAGTCGGGCGTCTTAGCGACACCACATAAAGGGCTTTAAAAGAAATGCCACAGTCGGGCGTCTGAGCGACACCACATAAAGGGCTTTAAAAGAAATGCCACAGTCGGGCGTCTGAGCGACACCACATAAAGGGCTTTAAAAGAAATGCCACAGTCGGGCGTCTGAGCGACACCACACAAAGGGCTTTAAAATAAACAATCATAGTGAATATCCCGGAGGTAGAACCATCCCAGAGATACTCGATAATAACAATAATATCACGGGTTAGTCAACAATAATAATAATCATAATTATCACAAGTCACAGGTAGTAGTTCCAGTTCTGGTTAACAGTTTCACCTCCGAAGACCGACACTAAGACCGACACTTGACCCATCCCAGACTGTAATTCTTAACCATGGACACGGCTATTCGAATAGGTTTAATCTCTGCAGAGGGTGTACTCTTTACCCACGAGTAACGGATTTCTTTAGTCCATCGGGACTAATTCCGTCTACGGTCTTTTTGTTGAAAACACACCTAACTTGCACACACCAGCTTATCTCACACGTGTCTGGAATCACCCACGACACCTGTTAAGCAAACTCTAAGTGGGGAGGCTACAACCTCGCGTAGCATGGGATCAAATTTATATCGCGCGCTCTAAGGGGTGGCCTCCCCTCTCGGTCCCAACCGGAAACACCCATGCCCCCGGACCAGGTGGCCTGCCTACCAGCTACAACCGGTATCTTCCACCATGGCCTCTCTGTACGGTGTGTGCTAGAAAGAGGTTGACAACTTACTGAACCATACTCTACTTGCTGTAGAGACGAGTGGTAGTATGAAACAAGTATGGGGGTTACTGGCACAAGACTCGATCTACGGTCGACTCAGGAGGTTTAAGTATTCCCTGCATGATTAGCATGACGAATATATTTCAACCAACAGAGTCACCGCTCATATCACCTTGCCATGCCATACCAGACATAACCGTCCCGACGGAGACCGGCGACAAACTCATGCCTACCGAAGGCAGAGGTTTTCCCGGGTTCCTGCCGGTATGCATGCAAGGCACATGAGGGTGATTATCATCACAAGTGTGTCCATTTCCAACAGCATGGAAATCAATAACATGCACCCATGCATATGATCATATCACATGAAATAACAAGTTTCTCCAAAGTGAGGTGATGTTATGAACGTGTCATCGAACACATTAAAATATTATGCCGGGGTTCAGAATGCTTGCCTTCAATGTGTGGAAAGGCAGGGTGCACTCCAAAACTAGAAACATTTCTCCTCTCTTCAAAAATCCTATTTTAGCAATATAAAAGAATTAACACACAAAATAAAAACAGCACCAAAAGTTGTTCTGAATTTTTTTCAAATAAATCTTAAAATAAACTAGGTGAAATTTGAGAGAGGTAGGAAAAAGAATCAACTCATTTGGAGTTATATTTAACAAGTTATAGGCAGTCAAAGTTGTGGTAAAAAATCTGTTTTTAATAAAATCAGGAAAAAGAAAACGCTTCAAAAGAGATTACACTTTCGGACAGAGAAGACGTATTTGCGCCTTTTACGCCTCCACTTATCCAGCGTGGCTGCCGCGTGAGTCACCGACAGTGGGCCTGCCTGGCCCACTGGTCAGGTTTGACTGGCCCACGCGCGCGTCGTCTCCCCCTGACTGAACAGGGGCGGAGCTCCGGCGAGGCTCGCCGGCGAATGGCGGCGTCCCTCGGTGATCTGAGTGCATGGGCGTGCTCAGGAGGTCGAGACGAACTCGGGGGTACCCGCTATGGTCGCCGACGTGGACGGAGTTGCCGGCGACGAGCTTCGCGGCGGAGATGGTTTTGGGGGCAAAGTGATATTGGGGCTGCGGTGGTTCCCGATCAAAATTGAGTAGGGGGACGGTTTCACGGGAGGATGAGGAGGTTCCTGGCGAAGCGAACGGAGAGGGGGAGGTACTGGAGGTGCCGGATTGGCCGGGGCGGTGGCGGCGGCAGGAGTTGCCGGAGATGAGGAAGGAGGCCTCCCGGGTCGAATGTGAGGTCGGGGAGCGCCATTGGGGTGGCCTGAGGTTGCCTGCGTGCTCGGGGAAGCTCGGGGCCTCCTTTTATAGGTGTGGCAAGGCGGTTCCGCGGCGGCTGTGGATAAGGTCGCCGGCGACCGCCTTTCTATAGCTAGGGCGTCGTGGCGGCGACGAGCGCTAGCGGACACACTCGTGGATGAGCTCGCGCTGTTCTAGGGGCCAGGTGGCGAGCGGAAGAGGCTTGGGCGGCGCTGAACGGAGCAGGGGCTGTCGGCGGCCGTGGCGGCTAGCTCCTGGCCTGTCGGGGACGTGGCGAGCGGCGGCTTGGCGTGTTGCGGTGAGGAGGGACGTGCGTGGCGTGGCTCTGCAGTGGAGGCAAGGCCAGGGGCGCGACGCGTCGGCTCGGGCGCGGCACGTGCAAAACGCGTGCCAAACGCACGCTCTGCTCGCGCTCCGGGCGTGCACGGGACGTGCTCGACATAATGCCAGAGCATGCTAGAGGTCGCGGTTGAGGCTGGGAAGAAACAGGGCTAGGTTAGGGTTAGATAGAGGGTGAATGGGCATTGTTGTTAGGTCAGGTGACCATGTTCACAGTGTAAACTTGAATGCATGCCAAATCTGGCTATGCTCTCCAGGTGTTTGACAAAATGCCACAGGCACCTAGGCTCTTCTTGGGGGTGGCCAAATCCTCCAGATCAGGGTCTCCTTAGATGCAAGAGAGAGTGGTGAGGTTAGTTTGTGAAAAGCACAAACTTGTTAGTGCAAGTTTTGCAAAACTACAATTCTGGACAGGAAATAAATGACATTATTTCATGAACCAAAATTAATCCAATGGGTGCATGCTCCTGGATTTAGGGGTTTGGTAGGGCTGTCTACAAGTAGGAGAAAACACAAGATCTTTGGAGCAAAATTAAATAGGGTTGCAGTAGAAATCACAAGGCTGGACCAGAATGAAAAAGAGGTTGATTGACTCAAAATTTTCAAAGAATAGCACTAGGTTTTTGCATAATGTTGAATCATATGCTACTACCAATATCCCATAATTTTGGTGGAGGCTAGAAAGAATTATTTAAAAGGGTTGTAGTGCAAATTGCACTCTGGACCAGAGAAGGAAAAATTGATGCAGAGCTCAAATTATTACATAAATAAAAGATATTTTTGTATAAAAGTGATTTAAAAACATCACATGACATCTCCAATTTTTGGTTAGAATTTTAGGTGAATTTATCCAATGGTTATAGTTCAAATATGGCCATATAACCTTGAAAAACCATTTTCAAGAAAGTAAAGATCAAGCAACTTAATTATTTAATTAGTTATATTAAATAAGGGAAAGTTTCTCTTGACATATTAAATAAGTCCAATGACATATTTGGAAAGTTTTCTCTCTAGGAAAAACTCATCATAACAGGGAAGGAAATGATTTAAAAATAAAAAATGGAGCTCAGAAATTCAAACTTTTAATTTCTGGCAAATTTTTAATTCATTAAAACAAGGCCAAATTTTTGGGGTGTCACATGTCATCATGTGCATTGCATTTGCATACGTGTTCGTCTCATGCATCCGAGCTTTTTCCCCATTGTCCGTTTTGCAATCCGACACTCCTACGTGCACTGGCGCACCCCTCTTGTTTATTTTCATGAGCGGGTGTTAAACGTTCTTGGAATGGACCGAGATTTGCCAAGTGGCCTTGGTATACCACCGGTAGACCACCTGTCAAATTTCGTGTCATTTGGAGTCCGTTTGATACTCCAACGGTTAACCGGGTAACCGTGAAGGCCTCCTGTGTGTTTCAGCCCAACACCCCTCCAAAACGGCCCAATAACCCATCTAAACTACTCCCATGTCCTCCGTTGCCGGATCTCGATCATGTGGGCGAAAACTGCACCCCATTTGGACACTCCTACCTCCTCCTAGCTATAAATATGTGCAACCCCCTCCAAAATTCGGGTCCCAAAAGCCTAGCTACTCTCCCCGCCGCCACCGGACATGTCCGCGCGCCGCCGGATGAGATCCCACCGCCGCACGTAGCCAACCACCGCCTGCCACGTCAGTGCCACCGCTCCGCGCCTCCCGCCATCCCGCGAGGCCCATGCCTGGCCTGCGGGGCCCGTTCCGGTGCGCCGCCACCCGCGGGCAACAACACCTGAGAGCGTCAAGCGCCGCCGCCACCCTCCTCGCCTCCGGCCGCCGTCCGGCCACCGCCCGCCGCCTCCCACGTCGTCCCGCCGCCGCCCCGTTGCCTCGGCTTCCGCATCGTCCCCGTGCCGCCGACAAGCGCCGCCTCCTCGGGCCGGATCCGGACACCTCCTCGCCGGATCTGCCTCCCCTCGTTCTCCGGCGAGATCCCGATGAGATCCAGCCACTGCGGCGATGAAGCTCCGTCCCTGCCTCAGTTTCCACGCGAAGAACCCTAGATCTGATCCGAAGGGGTATATTTTCCACCAAGTCCCTTTTCTGCATTATTTTATGCCCCTGTTCTTCATGCCATATCTCCATGACCGTAGCTTTGTCTCATGCGCATGATATATAAAATTGTTTATTGGGAGATGCTCTTCACTTCATTCCATTGTGGCATGCTTGTTTGAGTTCATCTTGATGCACTAATCATTGATGCAAGAGTGCTACAAAATGTTTACTGCTGCTACTTATCAGATTATGATGATTTGGCATTTGAGCCACATTTGTTATGTGCTTCATATGGGCATGAGCTCTACATGTGTTTTGAAATATGCCAATGTCATCTTTACAGGGGTGCTTTACAGATATTTTTTTGATCAATGTGGTGACTAGCACAAGCATGCAAACTAGGCTTCGTGATGTTGCTGATTACAGGGACTTAGGATTTTACTATGTCATTTTCCTACTGTTATTTTGATGCCATGTAAACTTGATGATACAGTGAGTTCCATGCTTGTTTTGAGTACCTTCAGTAAGGATGTTTTGGGAATATGGTTATTCGCTATCTATACATGCCCATGTTTGCAAGTATGGAGTGCCCTGTCATGCCTTAATCTTGATCTACTTTTGCTATAAAATGTTCCTGACAGATTGTTTCATGTTAATCAATTTTGCCATGGTTGTTACTAGTGATCCATGCATGCTATGAACTTTCTCTAGCAACGGTTAGCTTCATTAACATGTCTTCTTGCTGTTAGTATGCTTATCTTGTCATGCAATGCCTTGTGGTGAGTGTTTTGAGCTCGTAAAGTTGCCTTCATAATTCTGTTTATAAAACTTGCTATGTTTACATGGGTGCCATCATATCTTTTGTTCCTTTTTGGCTCATGATCAGTAAGGGACTTTTGTTCTATGCATTTATTAGAATAATGACATGCCTTTGTTTGCTATGAGATGTTCTTGTAGCATGTTGTTTGCTTTCTCTAAACATTTCTTCCTGATGTTATTTCTGGCATGTTAGTATTTTCACTAAGTCTGTGAAGCTGATATCTTTTGCACTTTTGCCATGCTTGTTTGAACCTGCTCTTGTGTGATTTAGCCGTAGCTCAGTGTTCATGTTTTCTCAAGCATCTTGTGTACATCACTGCCATATACCTCGTTGATATGTTGGGGTGAAGTAGTTTAGTTTCTTGTTGCATTCTAGATGGCGTCGTGCTGTTAATCATAGAATTGTGCCTTTCTTGTTTGTCTTGCCATTTGCAAACCGTGCATCCGTTTCCGGCGATCTTCATATTGATTTCGACCAAATTCATATCATCTTTATAGCGGCACACTTGGTTTCCCAAGGTGATGCCTTGATCATTCTTTCCCTTCCGAAGCACGCATGTGCATTGCATACCATGTCTTGCATATCATGCCATGTTTTGCATCATGTTGCTTGTGCATTGCACCGTGATTGATTGTTGGTACTTTGCTTGTGTTCTTGCTTTGGATAGATCTGGGAGACGAGTACGTGATCGAGGAACATGTTGAGTATGCTAACAAGGATCAAGCTTTCGTCAACTCTGAGAACTTTGCAAGCAAGGTGACTATACCCTCGAAATCACATATATCTTTGCTTGCTAGTTGTTCGCTCTATTGCTATGACGCGTTACCTACCACTTGCTATATTATGCCTCCCATATTGCCATGTCAAGCCTCTAAACCACCTTTCCTAGCAAATCATTGTTTGGCTATGTTTCCGCTTTTGCGCAGCTCCTCTTATAGTGTTGCTAGTTGCAGCTGAAGATGAAGTCTGTTCCATGTTGGAACATGGATATTGTTGGGATATCATTATTATCTCTTATTTACTTTAATGCATCTATATACTTGGTAAAGGGTAGAAGGCTCGGTGTTATGCCTGGTGTTTTTTTCCACTCTTGTCGCCCTAGTTTCCGTCATACCAGTGTTATGTTCCTTGATTTTGCGTTCCTTACGCGGTTGGGTGTTATGGGAACCCCTTAACAGATTGCTTTGAATAAAACTCCTCCAGCAAGGCCCAACCTTGGTTTTACCATTTTCCTACCTACCACCTTATACCTTCCATTGGGTTCTGCCGACTCAAGGGTCATCTT
>NC_041390.1:232149397-232163668 GCF_002162155.2 Triticum dicoccoides
CTTAGTGTTGGTCCGAACCGAGCTGCCTGCGGGGCCACCTCGGGGAAACTTGAGGGTTGGTTTTACTCGTAGCTAGTCTCATCCGGTGTTTCCCTAAGAACGAGATACGTGCGACTCCTATTGGGATTTGTCTGCACATCGGGCGGCTTTGCTGGTCTTGTTTTACCATGGTTGAGATGTCTTGGAACCGGGATTCCAAGACTGATCGGGTCTTCCCGGGAGGAGGAATATCCTTCGTTGACCGTGAGAGCTTGTGATGGGCTAAGTCGGGACTCCCCTGCAGGGTATAAACTTTCGAGATCAGTGCCCACAGTTATGGGCAGATGGGAATTTGTTAATATCCGGTTGTAGAGAACTTGACACATAACTCAACTAAAATGAATCAACCGCGTGTGTAGCCGTGCTAGTCTCTTTTCGACGGAGTCTGGGAAGAGAACACGGTCTCGTGTTATTCTTGAGCGTAAGTAGCTTCAGGATCACTTCTTGATCACTATTAGTTTCTTGACCGTGCGTTGCTTCTCTTCTTGCTCTCTTTTGCGTAAGTTAGCCACCATATATGCTAGTGCTTGCTGCAGCTCCACCTCACTACCCTTTCCTACCCTTAAGCTTAAATAGTCTTGAGTTCATGGGTGTGAGATTGCTGAGTCCCCGTGACTCACATATACTTCCAAACAGATGCATGTGCCGATGATGCTAGTGTAGGGGACGCTACCGAACTCAAATGGGAGTTTGACGAGGATTCGGGCCGTTACTATGTTTCTTTTCCAAATGATCAGTAGAGGAGCCCAGTTGGGCAGATCGGGGATCTAGCATTTGGGGTTGTCTTTCTTTGTTTTGGTTCTGTAGTCGGACCTTTGATTGTACCTTGGATGATGTATGACTATTTATGTATTGTGTGATGTGGCAATTGTAAGCCGACTCTTTATCCCTTTCTTATTCAATACATGGGATGTGTAACAATTACCCCTCTTGCGACAGACCTACCATGCGGCTATGCCTCTAAGTCGTGCCCCGACACGTGGGAGATATAGCCGCATTGTGGGTGTTACAATATATGACTACATATACGCACATAAATGAGTGAACAAAGACACTAGAACATGTCTTCAAAGGCATGAGAGCAGAGGGATTTCTTGCAATATCCATAACACAAGTTACTGATGCAAATATACCCTCTTCAAAGGTAGCATTGATGTTCATAAAGTATTTGAAAGTAATCTATATGATATTAGTGTAAACCTCTCGCATGATTTGGTCAAAAGAGGAATTTAGAACCACCATTTGGCACACAAAAATCACATGCAAGATCGAGAAAAAGATCGTCAAGAAGAGATATTACCTGGACTTGCTTAATGAGGGATCCCGGAGAGGGGGCTTGGACAGGGCGATGGCTTTGAGCTTGTCTACGGTAGTCTCAGCGGGGTGTTTGCGCTTCCTCGTACCTTGAGCCTCGGCGGTTTTTGCTAGAGCCATAGACATCACTTCGGCCGGTGCTCCAGCGCCCATAAAGAAACTGTCAAATAGAAATAAAAGAAAATAAACCATAATCACAAACCCAAAAGAAGAACAGAGAGGGAGTTATAGGATCAGTCTCGGGGTTGCAAGACCGGGCCTTTACCAGAATCAACACCATTGATGCGCTCACCTTTCCTTCTTTGGTAGAGAAGAATAATGGCCGAAGCAGGTCGGGGTTTTCTTGAAGAAATGAGGAACAATATGAGGGAGAAGTGAGGGTTGGGTAGAGAGGAAGCTGAGAGAGAAGTGTGAAATGATGGTTGCTTTGTCTGTCCAACTTACTACTAGAAAGGAGGGGGTTTTGTGATTTGACGGCTCATTGGGCATTACTGCGACGCTTCAATCGGGGAAGTCTACCATGCAGTTGGGCACTCTACTACGGAGTAATTTAGTGCATGACTGGTGGACCCTGATTATGGCTGTCCCACACGTCGGCGAAAGTGAGTAGCAAAGTTCCCGATGACCGTCGATGAGGATGCACATGGTAGAGCGAGTCCACTATTTTTTCTGAAGAAAAAAAATTATTACAGCAAGCCTTTCCACTCTTATGACGTTGGAGTGAGAAACACGATGGCCACTTGAACATACACAATGCTCCTACTACTAGGCATGTGTAGTGGTTCATACGTCAGTACTATATAATCTTGTTGCTAGTGCAGGAGTAAGACATGACGATAACAAATGATGTTGTGCACATGTCAACTATATGAACAGTAATGTAACTATATTGAGATGAGAATGCAACCAAACACACCCACATGCTTTGTGCTATAGTGACTGATCTGCACCGTCTGATTTTGATGCCATGGTCATGTTGCGCGGACACATGGACATGCCCATGCAGAGGACTCCTAAACACCACCGAAGTCCCTCCGCTTCTCGAGGCGCATGACGTCGGTGATGCAGGGTGCAACGGCCTGCAGAGCCCGCTCCCAGTTGACGGGAGCCAGCTCATCAAAGACGGCGGCCAATGGCATGAATGGATTCCGGTGACGGAGCCCTGAGAGGATTCGCCCGACAACGGTGATGGCAGCCTGCAACCCCTCCTTGTCTAGCTCCGCCCCCACCATCGCGCTGAGACGGCTCAGCTCCTCGGAGATATAGGTGAAGAAGGAGAACAGGTCAGGAAGCCATAGCCATAGATCATTGAAGTTGACTGGGTGGTCGAACGGGTTTAGGCTGACGGCCGGCATGGTCGCACTGGCATGACGGTAAGCATGACGCAGCCGCAACACGTGTGTGGCAACTTGGTCCACCAAGTGGCTGAGGCGATCTTGGACCTCGTCATGATCGGCCCGTTCGCGTTCCAGCTGCCTCCCCTGATGGCCTATTATATCTCCCGCTTTCTGCAGCAATGCCGCCGACGCCTCGAGCATCTTTGTGTTGGACGCCTGCCGCTTTTGAAGCTTCGTTAACTCCTGCACATAACGGAGGAGCATGGCACTCCTCTCCTCCTTGATCTCATGGAGCTCCATGTCCTTGGCCTTGAGCTCCGCATCCTTGGCCTCGAACTCCTGTGTCAGGCGCCTCACCTCAGACTCCGTGATCTGCTGCGCCGCCATGGCACCAGGTAGAAGCAATGGGGAGAGGAAGCAAAGGGGGCGAAACGACTGAAAGGGTATGCAATCTACGGGAAGGCGGAGGAAGCCAGCCGAGGAGTAGGGAATCTTTAGGTTTTCACCATGGGAAAACACCCGTCGACAACGTCTCACATCAGGGGGCAGTGGATTTTACAAGCGGAGTAATCATGACTAATTACTGTCGCGACTGCTCCCGTCAATCAAAAAACTAAATATCCTGCCGCGCCTGCTCCCATTAATCAACAAATTTAAAATCCCGCCACACATGCTCCCGTCAATCACAAAATTAAAAATCCTGCCGCACACAAAGACTAGAGCAACTTTGCGGTGGATATTTAAATTTACCTGCCGGCAAGGAGATAAAAAAGGGTGAAAAAACAAATGTGGCGGCGGCCTAGCTAATCGGTCACACTAGCCCAACTAGCTAGCCACCGTGCTTCACTGATGTACTCGCCGAGAAAGGTGTGTCGGTGCACAAAAAGAGGGGTACACTTTTTGTACCCCTATAACTGCGCACGGGCAGTCTGAGCCGCGGATACCACCACACCAAGCAAGGCAAGGGAGGTGAGCCAGGGTAAGACCGAAGCTCAAGAGAACTAGAACGACGCCAGGGCCAAGACCACGAAGAGCATAGGGGACGAAGCGGACTCCCCCGACGAGATCCTTGCCGGGAGACAGTTCTAGCAGCCCCGGCAAGACCCTTGCCGCGGTGACTCGTCCCGCGCCTACGGAGCAAATCACCCTTGAGTCCACTGCCCCCAAAGGGCAAGGATTCAGGAGACATCCCGTGGCAGCATGCAGATCTTTGTGAAGACATTCAAGATTAGATACGCACTAAGGAGACGACAACCCTTGGCGGGATCCCAGCCAAGGAAGACCACAAGGCCCCTGGCAAGCGCCTTGCCGGGGATGACAGCAGGCGCCTCGGTAAGACCCTTGCCGGGGCCCTGGCAAGGCCCTTGCCAAGGACACCCGCATGGCCACCATCAGGCCCACGCCGACTAAACCTCCACCACCGCATGCATGCAGCTGCCGACCCAACCAGCTGGGCAGGCACCCGGGTGGCGGCATGCAGATCTTCGTGAAGACGCACCACTACGCCACTTCAGCTGCCTGCCTACCTACATGGCATCACAGGCGTCGCTGGCCAGGGCACGTGTCGACACAAGAAGGAGCGGCAACGGACGAGACAGGTTTCTCCCCCGTCCCTGATAAAGCAAGGACACCTAAGCAAGACGCATTAAATGCGCCTTGTCATGTGATGCGAGGGAAAACCTCGCAGCACTGTACCCTTTCCACCTCCTGTGTGCCACTTTGGCAACACCTTTTTTCTATATAAGGAGGACCGAGGCGACCAGAGGAAGGATTCGGCTTTTTGGAGCTCATCATGCCCCATAGCTAGCTCAAGAACACAGATATACAATCCACCAAAGTAGGAGTAGGGTTTTACGCATCCTCGCGGCCCGAACCTGGATAAATGAACCGTGTGCTATCTGTTTGATCCGCTCTTCTCACGACCCCGTGCCCCGCTAACCACAGTAGGGATTCTTGTGATCCCATAGGTCTCGTTCCCACTGACATCTTTGGCGCACCAGGTACGGGGGCGCAGTTGTGAGAATCGGCTTTAGCAGTTAGCCCGGCACTCCTTCATCTTTGTGACCCTTGGAGAAGAAAGGAGGCCAGAAGATCGGCACTCAAGTGGTTAAAAACAGAAGCTAAGTTGCACTGAACTCTTATTTGTTCTATCCTTCTTATATGGGGTTATTCCCCCCCAGAGATGTCACGCCTTTGTATGAGAAACCTGCATGCCAGGGGGCTCTCCCACGATCGGCAACGCCCTTGCCCTGTTTCGAGTCCGCTCAACAGCTCAAGCGGCTGCGTCGAGAATGGCAGAGTAGCCTTACGCGATCAACAACGCCCTCGATTCTGACTTGAGTCAAGCTCGACAGTTCGAGCGGCCACGTTCAGAATGGAAAGGTGCCTCATCCGGCAACACGCATACCCAGCAGGCCCATGGGGATCCGTCCCCAAAACGCCGCTAGGGGCTTCCGCGCCGGCGAGCCTACCCAATCGACATAGGGCGCGCGTACAAAGAGCAATTGAATGGCGAAAATAACGTGCATGAAATTAAGAGTACTGCAAAAGTTATGTTACATCACATCATTGCCGTGGTTCTAACTAAAGATAAAATTTGTCTTGGTCGGGAACCCGCAGCGGCGAAGAAGAACGGGATGCCTAATCCCGGCGCTGGCCTTCCTCCCTCTTGATTTCGTCGATGCAGTCGATGATGGGCTTGATGCGCTCCTTGAGCACCGTGAGGTCAGTACCATCCGGCAAGCTATCCATTGCGGCCTCGAAGTCAAGGTCGGGATTCCAGTATGTCATCTTGGTGAGGACTTTGGTCACGACCCTCCGGCAAAGTCGCCGGGCCTCCCCAACCAACGTGGCCGCTCTGCTGGAGTGAAGATAAGCCAAGGCTCCAAGGACGCCCTCGAAGAACTGGGTCAGCTTGGCGTTGACGGTCCCGCTGCACTCAGGGGCATACCTCACGTTTGGCATCCCCATGGTGGCCAACTGCGAGGTGACCCTGCCGGCGACGTCCTCCAGACGGCTGATCCATCTGTTCTCGCCCGCCACATATTCTTGGTGGGAGGCGGCCTCGTTCGCCCGCAGCTGCTTCTCCTCCTCCAGGCTCCTGGTCAAGGTCTCCTCCCGAGCTGTGCTCTCCGACAACATCTTCTCGAGATTCTCCAGCTTCAGCTTGAGATCGCTGATGGAGTTTTGCGCTTCGGAGAGCTCCGCAGCCCTGCTGATAACCGCTCCTTGCGCCTCTACCATGGCGCTGTTGAGTGTGCTCTTCTCGTTGGACAACTTGAGGGCCTGCTCCTTCAGCTCGTCCCGCTCTACCTCCAACTCCTTCACCTTGTCGGCATGGGCATCGAGTGCCTCTTTGTGCCTCTGCTCCAGCTCACGAGTTCGTCGCACGACAAGGGCCTCGAGCTCCTCATCCTTGCCGCGGAGCGTTGCGGCAAGCTTCGCCTCACGCATGGAGAGGTCCTCTTCCTGGGAATCCAATGCGGCTATATGCTGGTTCCGGGCGGCCTCGGCCGCGGCAGCCAAGTTCGCCGCCTTTTCCTGGGCCTTCTCGATGTCAGCCATCTTCATGGTGAGCTCTACACCGCGCTTCGCCAATTCCTCCTGAAAGGCCCTCTGCTCCTCGCGAGTCCGGTGAAACCAGGTCTGCGTCTCAGCAACGCACGCCTTGAAGTCCACCTCCGCATTGTCCACCGTTGCCATCCTGGACTTGACCTTGTCCAGGCGAGCACGGTAGAGCGCTTGGAGCTTTTGGAAATTGGCCCCCATGGCACGAAAAAGCTGCTCTTCTGGAGAACCATCACCGCCAACGCCCGGCTCATCGACAACCTCGAGCCCGGTGGCGGCAAGCACCTCGCCGTCAAAGACTTCCCCTTCGGTGGGCGCTCGGGAACTTAACGCCCCTGGAAGATGGACGAAAAGATCATCGCCCACCTTCAGGTATCTGCCGGGGCCCGAGGTTGAGGAGGAAGGAGGCTGATCATCAACCACCTCTTCCTCGGCGGTGGCCTTGCCGGCTTCCCCAGCGGGCCCACCGCTGGCGCCCTCGGCAGAAGCCTCGCCGGTCGCTTTGGCGGCCCCCACAGCGGTGTCCTCGGCAGCATCCTTGGCGGCCTCATCAGCGGCGGCCTCGTTAGCATCTCTGGCGGCCCCCTCGGCGGCAATCCTGTCGGCCTCCGCCGCGGCCTCCTCAGCAATATTCCCAACAACAATATCCACGTCCTCCATACCTATTGAAAGAGGGCCTGGGTAGTAATGGTAGCATTGAAGCCGAGAAAAAGAATAAGGAAAAAACAGAGACGGAGGACAGGCGACTCACCAGTGCCAGGCTGTGAAGCAGAAGTCCCTCCCGCCAGCATTTGACGCCGTGGCAGAGTCACTAGCGCCCAAGTTCCCCTCTTCCTCCATGGGTGTGGGCTCCGTGCTTGATGCCCTTGCCGGGGACGCCCCTTGCGGCGGCGTAGTCTATGGGGGTGGTGTGTTGGGGGTAGCCCTCTGCGGCTCCTCCTGCTGCCGCTCCCCTCCTACAAACCCGACAAGGTCAACACCATAGCATCGAATGCCTACCACGTGTTGAATAAGAGGAGGGTGATGAACTTACGCTGGGGGCTGTGCCGGGGGCTGCTGTCCGGGCTGCTCAACACCACCAGTGGCGTCTTCGAAGCCCCAGCTGGGGGCTGACTGCTCGCCGAGGCCTTCGCCCTCTTTACCCTCTGGGCCAACGTCTCTGCATCCCTGCAAAAGCAAAAACGGATCGAGATGAGTGACTTAATTCAGAGGAATGGAAATGGCAGTAAGGAACGGAGTACTTACTCGTCATCCATCTCCTCCTCTTCCACCACTCCCATTTTCCTCTTCGGGCTGAGAGGCCCAAGATCAAAAGGGAGCTCCGCGTCAACATCCGAGTCGACATCTGCTGGAGGAGGCGAAGAAGGCGGGGTTTATGCGCGCCCAGATGGGGAAGGGGCAGTTGTCTTCTTCTTCTCAATGGCCTTCGTAAGCCTCTTCGCTGCCGTGGCCCTCGTATGACGCCCGGACCCCTCCAGGGTCAATTGAGGCCGCGCAGCCCTGCCGGGTCGGACTGGCTCGCCAGAGCCAGCCCGCCGCAGGACTCGCCCTCTTCCCCTGGCTGGCATCGAGCTCGCCGCCACATCCTCCTCCCCCGACGACTCGTCAGCCGCATCTTCGACAAGCGGAGCTCCCGTGTCGGCGCTGCTAACCTCCCCGGAGGCCGCCGTCCACCGGGTGAGCTCCTCTTCTTCCACAGCCATTGCGGCCTTGTCCTCCACACCCCCGGCGCTGCCGGCCTCCATGGCAGGCTGTGCCTCCCTCGCCCTAGTGGCGATGTAGTCCAGCCCTGTCTGGGTGGTGTCCATGACAAGCCACCGCTCGGCGTCAGCATTGACATACACCTCGATTAGGGTGTCAAAGAATTACTGCACATCAGCATCCTTCGGCTCCTTCCAGCTCGGGATAGGGCCGTGTGCATTACAGTCCGGCATCATAGAGATGATCTCGGACCGACGTGAATTATTGCACAACGGGACCACACCCGCCGGCAACTTGAAAAATGGCCCCTTGATGGCCTTGCCGACCTTTGCGGCAGCCCTCGCGGCCTTGCCGGTCCGTTCAACCTCGCCGTCGCGACCCACATCAAGCTGAAAAAGCCGCTGGCAGAAGTGGGCATGCGCCCTCACCATGAAATTGTGGTCGAGGCCGGGGCAGAGTCGCATAATGTCAGCCGGATTCGTAAAAAGCCAGGCTGGCCTCCCCTTGTTGTGCAATGGGGCGATCCGGTGACGAATGAAGTCCGCCCCTATCATCTCAAGGGTGAGTTCGGCCCGGGTGAGACGGAGAATCCTGGTGGTGGCAACAGTGAGTGTCGGTGTCAAAACCGGAGGATCTCGGGTAGGGGGTCCCGAACTGTGCGTCTAGGCCGGATGGTAACAAGAGACAAGGGACACAAAGTTTTACCCAGGTTCGGGCCCTCTCGATGGAGGTAAAACCCTACGTCCTGCTTGATTAATATTGATGATATGGGTAGTACAAGAGTAGATCTACCACGAGATCGAGGAGGCTAAACCCTAGAAGCTAGCCTATGGTATGATTGTTGATGTGTACGTTGTCCTACGGACTAAAACCCTCCGGTTTATATAGACACCGGATAGGGTTAGGGTTACATAGAGTCGGTTACAATGGTAGGAGATCTTCATATCCGTATCGCCAAGCTTGCCTTCCACGCCAAGGAAAGTCCCTTCCGGACACGGGACGGAATCTTCAATCTTGTATCTTCATAGTCCAGGAGTCCGGCTGAAGGTATAGTCCGGCTATCCGAACACCCCCTAATCCAGGACTCCCTCAGTAGCCCCCGAACCAGGCTCCAATGACGATGAGTCCGGTGCGCAGATTGTCTTCGGCATTGCAAGGCGGGTTCTCCTCCAAATTTCGTGTACCTGTTTGAATAAAGTCCAGTTTCTTGTAGATGTTGCGCTCCTTGGCTTCTACGCCCAATAATGGCCGCTTCCCACGTGTCAAACGAATATGAAAAGTCTGAGTGTTTTTACATTCACACCCTCCGCCACGTAAATGAGCTGCCCTATTTAAGGGGATGATGATTTAGATCCAATCCACACCTTCTCCCCTCCGCGAGTGTTCATCAGAGCGCATCTGACAAAGGTCCATTCCACCATGGCCAGCCGTCGCAACTCCTCCCCTCGCCCTTCCATCCCTAAGCCTGGATATTGGGAGAGATGTTCCACCCCGCATGGTGAGCTAGTGACGCTCCAGACCAAGGGATTTCTCCCCCCGGCCTATATGGTCCCGGTTCGAGCCGGTTTTGACGTCTACAACGGCGGAGAGCAAGCAGAGAATGCCCCTAATCCCTCCAAAGGAGAGCGGGTGTGCCTTGTCCCTTACTTAATAAGGGGGCTCGGATTTCCAATCCACCCATTTCTCCGGGGGCTGCCAGAGTTCTACGACCTCCAGCTACATCATCTCATGCCTGCGTCAGTATTGCATATCGCGGGCTTTGTAGCCCTCTGCGAGCTGTTCTTCGGCGTTGAAGCTCATTTCGGACTGTGGAAGGAGCTATTTTGCCTCGTGCCCCGTTCCAAGAAGGGGTCAATGTATCAAGTGGGCGGAGCCGAAGTGTGGTGCATCGCCGGGACCGGATATCTGTCCGGAACCCCAAGGAAGGCGTCCGAAGACTGGCCCTCGGAATGGTTCTATATAGAAGACGTCCCGCTGCCGGATCCTGTCCGGATCGGCGTCCCTGAATTCAACAGTGCTCCCTTAAAGAAGCGCCTAACCTGGCGCCCACGGAGCCCTCAGAGGGAGAGTGATAGGGACATCATTTACCTAATGGGCCGAATAAGATTGTTAGCCCATTCCGGACTAACCATGATCGGGGTTATGGCCGAATGCATTATGCAGGGGGTGCAGCCGCTTCAGTATAGAAGCCACCCCATGTGGGACTTCAACGGGGAGGACGACGCCACCCGCTACGGTCGTAAGGGGCCGGATTTAGCTGCCGCTCTACTAAAGATCTTGTCCACTTTGTATAAGGGAGAAGAGGAGGAATTTCTCCGCGTGAACCCTCAGGGTGGATTGTCCATGCACAATCCCCCGAGCTGGGTAAGCGACCGTATTTACTTGTCCATCCGTTTTGTATTCCCATTGTTAAATATTCAGTCTGATGACTTTAACGCAGGAACTGCACCGGGCTGTTAAGGAAATAAGCAGCCCTCCTCCACAACCCGAGGACCCAGGACGGTCCCTCGACCCGGCCTCTCAAGAGGATCCGTACATGTCTGTGGAGTTGATTGATGGAGTGTTCCATCAATTGAGCGAGGACAACGCCTTGGTGGCCATTACGGCCGATTACCCAGGGCTAATCCTGACGCCCCAGGTACCTGAGATCGAAGTCCCAGTACCCCGAATAGGTGTCCGCCCACTCGTGTTCAGTTTCCTGATTGCAACCGAACTTTGCAGGGGAGGTTTTTAGGGCGGAAGGCCGAACCTGCGGTGAGAAGACAACGAGGGGTCGTAGGGCCCCGTGGGCCGAAAAGAAGTGCAGTCCAGACCGAGGCGTCAGCGCAAAGGTATGGCGCGCCCCCTTATCCTAGGTGTTATACCTTCGAGGCACATTGACACTCGTGCTCTCTTCAGGAAAAAGAGACCTCGCCGGACTATACCCGGAGAGGCTACCAATCACGCCTCCACCAGCCAGGCTCTAAAGCCTGGTCCGGAGGCGGAGGCGAATGCAAGGCGCGCGCTAGACGCTCCTCCGACGGAGGATGTGGACGGGTTGTCTGCCACCAACTCTGAGGTGGAGAGTGCCATGAACCACAGGCGTCGCCGGACAATTCTTCGCGATGCTTGTTTCTCCCAAGGGGCGTTAGATGCCTTCAACTCGGGAGATGCGCACCTCCATGCCGCTCAAAATGGTCTAGCCAGAGCCATGGAGCAATATGTAAAAGACATACGGGTAAGAAAAAATTGGTAATTATATATATAGCAGTAGCCCCCGAGACTTGAAACAGTTAGAATAACTGATTTAAGGATCATTTGATATGCAGGTTCTTACAGAAAAGAATTCCCTACTGTCCAAGGAGCTGGAAGAGTGCAAAGCCCAACTGGAGGCCACACTAGCTACGGCAGGGGAGCCTAAGGAGACCCCCTCTGGTAATATACACTTCGAAAGATAAGTATTTTGCGAAGCACAACTTTGGTGCGAATCTGACAAATGAAATTGCAGATGGCGCCGGATTGAATCCGGAAAGGCAACACCTCCTACGCCAGCTAAAGTCTGGTGAGAGGGTGCTGATAAAGGTGACGGGGAGAAGAACGATCTCCAAGATGCCAACACCAAGCTGGGCGTCGAGCTGAAAGATGTTCGTGCCCAGCTGTCAGACTTCGTGAAGGAGAATCAACGACTTCGACGCGACATATTTAGTAAGTGCTTGAACGAACCTTTTGAAAGAAAGTTCAGCGGGGAAGTCGACTAACAGAGCGTCTGTAGGTGTGCTAAGAGGTCGTCCTGCAGAGGAGATGCCCGGTTCTACGGGTGACCTTCTTTCCGAGCTCTCGCAACTGCTCGATCGAGTTCGGCAGGCGATGTGAGGCGTCGCCTAGGCCCTGTGGCCATCCGTCTCCATGCCCGAAGTTCTTGGAGAGCTTGCGGATAAGCTAAAGGGAGCATGGCGGCGCTTCCAATTGTGGAAGATATCAGCCTGCCGTCAAGGCACTAGGGAGGCCTGGGCCATGGTGAAGACGCGGTATGCAAAGGCTGACCCCAACCACATGGCCGAGGTCGGTCCTATAGGGCCCGATGGGAAAGAGATCCCTGTAAGCTTAGTATACGGCCAAGTAGAATTGGCCGCAAAGTATTCCCTGCAGGACTGTAAATTAGACAGCCTGTTAGATGGTATTGAAGTGGAATACAACCAGTCAAAATGACATTTATAATGCCTTCTAGCCGGATTGTAGATCATTTGTCATGGCCGACCTTTTCGCTTCAGCCTCGGGACCTGAGAGTCCGGAGTGTGTCCGAATTCCCATGCGGTTATATAGGAACCGGGGAATGCATGGAGACCAGGCGTAGGGGTCATTAGGGCGTGAACAGACAAGTGCCCGACTAGGTATGTTATATTACATGGTTAGTAAGAAACATCTTCCAGGGAGAATAGTTCCGTTAGGGGTTCCTTTCCCTGGGAGGCATGCCCTAAGGTGCATGTCCATGCTGCGAAAAGAAACGTAGGAAAAACATCTGTGGGCGTATAGATAAAAATAAAAAAAGATCATCTTTAGTTCACCGAACGAATATTCTCTTAAGAATGCTAGCTTTCGGCTTCACCCAGTCTGAGGTACACGTTCGGCTGACCCGGCAGTAACAATCGCAGAGGTGCTCCCTTTACCACCTAGCTGAACAATCAGGAATGTAGGGGTAAGCAAAGGAGCCAGGCAACCTAGCTTGGTAAAAACTTAAGTCATATCGATGCATATAATGGTGAATAAAAGGTACATGCGGAAGTGTGACACATGTGTTGGGCATGAAGCCCGCATGAATAAGCTTCTGTTTAAAGAAGCCCCAAGGTTTAATGAGCGCGGATAGCGCGTCACTTTATGAGCCTTTAGAGGCTATAAGAGAGAGAGAGAGTGAGAGAGAGAGAGAGAAGAAGAGAAATGTAAGACAGAAAATATAAAAAATGGACAGAGGAAGGAGACGAACACAGAGTTTGACGCTAGGCATAGAATCTTCGGAGATGGGCTGCGTTCCATGGGTTTGGCTTGAGTCGGTTATCCGATGCATCCCGCAGGCGGTACGCTCCACCAGTCATGACTTGGTCAATTATGAAGGGACCTTCCCACTTGGGCTTGAGTTTGTCCCTTTTCTTGTCCGGTAGTCGTAGAACTAATTCGCCAACGTTGTAATTTTTGGCCCGTACTTCTCTGCTTTGGTATCTTCGAGCCTGCTGTTGATAGAATGCGGAACGGGCTTTTGCCACATCACGCTCCTCCTCCAATGCGTCCAAGCTGTCCTGCCGATCGAGCTCGGCTTCTCTTTCTTCATACATGCGCACTCGAGGTGAGTCATGAATTATGTCGCAAGGCAAAACTGCCTCTCCGCCGTACACCATAAAGAATGTTGTGTATCCGGTGGTGCGATTCAGCGTGGTCCACAGCCCCCAGAGTAAGGAGTCGAGCTCCTCTACCCAGTGCATGTTAGATTCCTTGAGGGACCACACTAATCTGGGTTTGATGTCGCTCATGATAAGACCATTTGCACGTTCGACCTGGCCGTTAGTTTGTGGGTGATAGACGGATGCATAATCGAGCTTGATGCCCATGTTTTTGCACCAGAGTTTTACCTCGTCGGCCATGAAGTTCGTGCCGTTATCAGTGATGATGCTGTGGGGGACGCCGTAACAGTGTACAACCCCGGATATAAAGTCTATCACTGGTCCGGATTCGGCCGTCTTAACAGGCTTGGCTTCTATCCATTTGGTGAATTTATCCACCATGACCAGTAAGTATTTTTGCTTGTGGGTTCCGCCTTTAAGGGGTCCAACCATGTCAAGCCCCCAGACCATGAAGGGCCAAGTAATGTGGATGGTTTGGAGGGTGGTGGGTGGCATATGGCTTTGGTTTGCAAAGATCTGGAAACTAGTGCATCGTTGGACTAAGTCCTGAGCGTCTGCCCGGGCCGTCGGCCAATAAAAGCCTGTATGGAAGGCCTTGCTTACAAGGGACCGGGCTGCAGTGTGATGACCGCTGAGTCCGGCATGAATTTCAGCCAGGAGATTCCGCCCCTCCTCTTTGGAGATGCACCTTTGAAGGACTCCGGTAGTGCTTTTCTTATAAAGCTCTCCCTCGTGGACTCTGTAGGCTTTGGATCGCCGCACTATGCAGCGTGCCTCATTTTGGTCCTCGGGGAGTTCTTGCCTAGTAAGGTAGGCGAGGAATGGTTATGTCCACAGGGCGATGACGGCCATTATTACGTGGGCTGAAGGTGTTATTTCATTGGTAGAGCCTCCGATTGTGTCAGAATGTTCGGTGTCGGGCAGTGCGGTTGGGTCCGGGC
>NC_041390.1:232163883-232173323 GCF_002162155.2 Triticum dicoccoides
CATCTGCCGCCTGATTATTTTCCCGGGCTATATGGTGCAATTCAAGCCCCTCGAACCGAGCTGACATTTTTAGGACGGCGTTGCGGTAAGCTGCCATTTTTGGATCCTTGGCATCAAAATCTCCATTTATTGGGATATTGCGAGGTTCGACTCCCCGCGCACCTCTAGGCTTTGGATGCCCATGGATACTGCCATCCCGAGACCATGTAGAAGGGCCTCATATTCGGCTGCATTGTTGGAGTCCGTGTACATAATATGTAGTACGTATTGAACTGTGTCTCCTATGGGGGACGTCAAAACGACGCCAGCCCCCAGTCCGGCCAACATCTTGGAGCTGTCGAAATGCATGATCCAATTTGAATATGTCCCGTACTCTTTAGGGAGTTCGGCCTCCGGCCATTCTGCAACGAAGTTGGCCAAGACCTGTGACTTGATGGCTCGTCGTGGCTTATAAGTTATGTCGAACAGGAGGAGCTCGATGGCCCATCTCGGAATCCGGCCCGTTGCATCATAGTTGTTTATAATATCGTTAAGTGGTACTTCCGAGGCTACTGTTATTGAACACTCTTGAAAGTAGTGTCGTAGCTTCCGGGATGCCATGAATACCGCATACGCAATCTTTTGATAATGCGGGTACCGTGATTTCCAGGGAGTGAGGACAGTGGACACATAATACACCGGCTTTTGAAGGGGGAATTTGTGTACGTCCGCTTCTTGTTCGACGACGAGCACTGCGCTTACAACCTGATGTGTTGCTGCAATGTATAATAGCATTGGTTCGCCAATGTTTGGCGTGGCTAGGACTGGGTTTGTTGCCAGTATGGCTTTTATTTCGTTGAGTCCGGCGGTGGCTGCGTCCGTCCATTTGAAGTGTTCGGTGCGCCGAAGGAGGCGGTAAAGGGGTAGGGCCTTTTCTCCCAAGCGGGAGATAAAGCGGCTTAGAGCCGCCATGCATCCGGTTAACTTTTGTATTTGTTTGAGGTCCTTTGGGATATCGAGTTGCGATAGAGCTCGGATCTTGGCTGGATTTGCTTCAATTCCTCTACCGGTTACAATGAAGCCCAAGAGCTTTCCGGCTGGAACGCCGAAAATGCATTTTTCCGGGTTGAGCTTGATGTCGTATGTTCGGAGGTTATCAAATGTGAGCCTCAAGTCGTCTACTAGAGATTCAACATGTCTTGTTTTGACGACCACATCATCTACATATGCCTCCACCGTTTTGCTGATCTGGCGTTCCACACATGTCTGAATCATGCGCTGATATGTTGTGCCGACGTTTTTGAGCCCGAAGGGCATCGTGTTGAAGCAGAATGGCCCGTATGGTGTGATAAATGCCGTTGCGGCTTGGTCTGGTTCTGCCATCTTGATTTGATGGTAGCCAGAATATGCGTCGAGGAAACACAACGAATCGTGTCCTGCGGTAGCGTCGATAATTTGATCGATGCAGGGGAGGGGGAAGGGATCCTTTGGGCAAGCCTTGTTAAGGTCTTTAAAATCAACACATAGGCGCCATGATTTGTCCCTCTTTCGTACCATCACCAGGTTTGCTAGACCGTGTGGATGTTTTATATCTCTGATGAATCCAGCCTCCAATATCTTTGCTAGCTCCTCTCCCATGGCCTGTCTCTTAGTTTCGGAAAAACACTGAAGAGCCTGTTTGACAGGTTTGAATCCTATTTGGATATTTAAGCTGTGCTCGGCCAGCCTGCGTGGGATTCCTGGCATGTCTGAAGGGTGCCAGGCGAAAATGTCCCAGTTCTCTCGTAGGAACTCTCGCAATGCGGCGTCGACATCAGGGTTTAACTGTGCCCCGATGGAAGCTGTTTTATTGGGGTTCGTTGGATGGACATGGAATTTGACTATTTCATCCGCCGGTTTAAAGGAGGTGGACTTGGATATTTTGTCGAGTACAACATCGTCCCTATTCACCGTAGAGCGCAGCGCAGTCCGCTCCTCAGCCGCTAGGGCTTCGGATAGTGCCTCGAGGGCCAGTGCGGTTGTCTTGTTTTCGGCGCGGAGTGCTATGTCCGGATCACTAGCGAGAGTGATGATCCCGTTAGGCCCGGGCATCTTCAGCTTCATGTCCCCGTAATGGGGTTTTGCTTGGAATATTGTAAACGCTTCCCGCCCTAGCAGAGCGTGATAGCCGCTGCTGAATGGAGCCACCTGGAACGTGACCTCTTCGGACCTGTAATTATCCGACATGCCGAACACCACATCCAGTGTGATTTTTCCTGTACATCGCGCTTCCTGACTGGGGATTATTCCTCTAAAGGTTGTGCTGCTTCGCTCAATGCGTGATAGCACAACCTGGAACGTGACCTCTTCGGACCTGTAATTATCTGGCGTGCCGAACACCACATCTAATGTGATTTTTCCTGTACAGCGTGCTTCCTGACTGGGGATTATTCCTCTAAAGGTTGTGCTGCTTCGCTCAATGCGGTTCCAGTCTATTTCCATTTTTTGAAGAGTCTCCTTGAAAATGAGGTTCAATCCGCTGCCACCGTCCATGAGTACCTTGGTAAGACGAAAGTCGTCCACTATTGGACTGAGGACCAATGCGGCTGGTGCTCGGGCTGTTCGGAATTTAGGTTCATCACTGGCGTTAAAGGTAATAGCCGAGTCACTGCATGGGTTTATTGTTGCTACTTGGTAGACTTCGGTAAGGCTGCGGAGTGTCCTTTTTCGCATATTATTTGATGCGAAAGTCTCAAAGACTGTTAATACCGTATTGGTGTCTCTGGGGTGGCTTTCTGTGGCCTCCAGAATTAGGAGATTTTCGCCAATTTTGGCCACCTGCCGGAGTATCCAACATGCTCTGAGGCTGTGAGTTCGTGTGGCGCCTTCTGTACTGTGAATTTTACAGGGTCCATTAAGCCACCCTTCCAGTACGGTTCCATGCCCTGTAGAGAGTTTTTGCTTTTTAGTGGTTCACCCGGGTAACTGGTGATGATGCACCCTTTTATTTCGGACTAGGTTTGTATTCAGGGCCGGATTGTCCCAAAATTTTATTTCGGTTTTCTAGGCGCTTTCCATCGCACAGTACTTTTGTACAATGGACGCCAAGTCAGCGAAGCGTGTAATATCATTGAGTATTCCCTTGTCCGTGCAATTATTGCAGAAGATTGAGATTGTGTCTTCCTCGCGGCAGTCCCTTAGCCTGTTCTTAACTAGGAGGAATCTGGCCCAGTAATGATGTACTGTTTCATCGGGTTGTTGCCTGATTTTGGACAGATCGCTTATGTTGGGGTGGGCGGGTGTAATTAAATCCGAAGCCTCACCCCATCTAAGGCTCAGAGGCCGAGGAATTTCTGAACTCAAAAATTTGGATTTCTGGATGTTCTCTAATGAATCCAGCCCATCACCTGACTCTAAGTTCAGGTCTTGAGTGATATCCTCCCCTCCACGGGTATCCGGCTTGGAGGGATCGGGAATCCAGACGTAGCGAGTCCTTAAGATAGATGAAGGGTCGCCGCACTGTCCCTCTACCACGGCAACGTGATGGGTGACTTGGGGAGAGTTAATCTCTCTCAGATCGGTTTTAGGCCCAATCTGGTCGTAATCCGTAGCGACTCCCAGGGCGGCAAAGCGATCCAAGAGCTCGTTTATGGAGGAAAGCTCTATTGGATCTAACTTCTCGGCGAGTTCCGAGTTGACATGAAGATTGTTTTCGATGGCTCGAGAGGTCATCGTCGGTGCAGAAGCCGAACAGGCAGTCATAAGAAAGCCACCTAACCGGAGGGTTTGGCCGACAGCCAAAGCTCCCTTAGCAACGGTGCCGTCTTTAAAGACGGGGCGAGGCATCCTTCCTGATGGCGACGACACAGAGGAACTCTCAATGAAAGCACCAATGTCGGTGTCAAAACCGGCGGATCTCGGGTAGGGGGTCCCGAACTGTGCGTCTAGGCCGGATGGTAACAGGAGACAAGGGACACGAAGTTTTACCCAGGTTCGGGCCCTCTCGATGGAAGTAAAATCCTACGTCCTGCTTGATTAATATTGATGACATGGGTACTACAAGAGTAGATCTACCACGAGATCGAGGAGGCTAAACCCTAGAAGCTAGCCTATGGTATGATTGTTGATGTGTACGTTGTCCTACGGACTAAAACCCTCTGGTTTATATAGACACCGGATAGGGTTAGGGTTACATAGAGTCGGTTACAATGGTAGGAGATCTTCATATCCGTATCGCCAAGCTTGCCTTCCATGCCAAGGAAAGTCCCTTGCGGACACAGGACGGAGTCTTCAATCTTGTATCTTCATAGTCCAGGAGTCGGGCTGAAGGTATAGTCTGGCTATCCAAACACCCCCTAATCCAGGACTCCCTCAGTGAGCCTCCCGTCGGCGACGTTGAAATCACTCCAATCGCTGCCGCGGACCGGCGGCACTCGGCGGACCTTGCAGAATTCCGGCGGGTCTTCATCTTCAATCCAGCACCACCGGCCACGCCATTCCTCCCACCTCTCCTTCACGGCACCATCCGGGTATGCCCCCTTGGATCTTGGGATCCAGGTGACGTAACCAAAGACGACACCTCCCGGTTGGATCTGAGGGGAGAAATAATGGCGGAAGAGTGCCGTGTTGGGCTGCACCCCGGCAAAGCCTTCGCAAAGACGCGCGAAGAAAGCCATGCACGCCACCACGTTCGGAGTAAAATCAAAGAGGCGAAAGCCAAAGGTGTGCATGATGTCGCAGAAAAAATCGGAAAAAGGGGGACATAACCCGCAAGAAAGATAATCGACGAAAAAGGGATACCGATTTGGGGCAGGATCAGCACAAGCGGCAGGAATGACGCGCGTCGCCGGATGTCCCGAATTCTCTCCCCCCGTCTTCACTCCCCATAGAGGCCTGAAGGAGGCCCGGAGCTCACGAACATCAACCGTCGAGGGGAAGAAGAAGGTGGATTTCGTCCGGTCCCCCAATAGCGCACTCTCCGGCGGCTCCACAGTCCCAGTGCCCTTAGCCACCCCCTTGCCCTTGGCGGATTTGGGCGCCATGGCGGCTAAGAAAGTTAGGGGACTGAGGAAGGGGGATGGCGAAGCAACGACGGCGGGCGATGGCGGAAGCTTAGGAGGGAAGGAAGAGAGGAAACATCGGCTCTGAGATTGGAGAAGGCACGAGGAAAGAGGAGAAAGTGAGCAGCGCGCCCACGGTTATTCCTTTTTACGGGGGAAAACACGGGCCGCCTCTTTTCACATTAACTGTGATGTGACGCATGCCCACAGGAACCAACCCCACGCATGCCGACCACGTCACACGCGCCTCCCCACGCCGCACTACGCGCGGTAATCGTGGGAAGCGCAGCGCGCGAAGAATCTTACCGCGGTAAAAACCGCCCTGTCTGCCCGCGCACTGTTTTTGGGCCTAGACCAACAACGCGTTGCGCTTATGTGCGGCCCAGGCCCGGGGGCTCCTGTCGGTGTACAAAAAGAGGGGTACACTTTTTGTACCCCTATTACTGTGCACGGGCAGTCTGAGCCGCGGATACCACCACACCAAGCAAGGCAAGGTAGGTGAGCCAGGGTAAGACCGAAGCTCAAGAGAACTAGAATGACGCCAAGGCCAAGACCACGAAGAGAAAAGGGGACGAAGCGGACTCCCCCGGCAAGATCCTTGCCGGGAGACAGTTCTAGCAGCCCCGACAAGACCCTTACCGCGGCGACTCGTCCCACGCCTATGGAGCAAATCACCCTTGAGTCCACTGCCCCCAAAGGGCAAGGATTCGGGAGACATCCCCGTGGCGGCATGCAGATCTTTGTGAAGACATTCAAGATCAGATACGCACTAAGGAGACGACAACCCTTGGCGTGATCCTAGCCAAGGAAGACCACAAGGCCCCCGGCAAGCGCCTTGCCGGGGATGACAGCAGGCGCCTCGGCAAGACCCTTGCCGGCGCCCCGGCAAGGCCCTTGCCGAGTACACCCGCAGGGCCACCATCAGGCCCACACCGACTAAACCTCCACCACCGCATGAATGCAGCTGCCGACCCAACCAGCTGGGCATGCACCCGCATGGCGGCATGCAGATCTTCGTGAAGACCCACCACTGCGCCACCTCAGCTGCCTGCCTACCTACATGGCATCACAGGCGTCGCTGGCCAGGGCGCGTGTCGACACAAGAAGGAGCTGCGACGGACGAGACATGTTTCTCACCCGCCCCCGATAAAGTAAGGACACCTAAGCAAGACGCATTAAATGCGCCTTGTCATGTGATGCGAGGGATAACCTCGCAGCACTGTACCCTTTCCACCTCCTGTGTACCACTATGGCAACCCCTTTTTTCTATAAAAGGAGGCCCGAGGCGACCATAGGAAGGATTTGGCTTTTTGGAGCTCCCCACACCCCATAGCTAGCTCAAGAACACAGATATACAATCCACCAAAGCAGGAGTAGGGTTTTACGCATCCTCGCGGCCCGAACCTGGATAAACGAACCGTGTGCTATCTGTTTGATCCGCTCTTCTCACGACCCCGCGCCCTGCTAACCATAGTAGGGATTATTGTGATCCCATAGGTGTCGTTCCCACCGACAAGGTGGTATTTCGTAATTTGATGACTCATTTACTTGCTTCAGCGCTACGACCGAGGAGGACCCAGAAAATGCACGGTAGGGCGTCCCATGTCTCGGCAAGGAATAATATATACGTGCACCACCCGGGAGGACCCCGAAACTGCGTGGTAGGGTGTGCCACGTCCTGACATGGAGGAAAAATGTGTGTGTAAAAATATATCAGACATAGTAGTACCTATGGTTTGACCTCGAGAACCAGCTAGTCTGTCAAAAACACCCCACTAGCCACACAGCTTCATCATGCTAATGTGGCACGGATGATAGGTGTGGTTAGCTCCGTCTCGACCAGCCAGAACGTCTCTTGTTCTAGGCGATTCTTCTATTTTCCAAGCTTTTTTAGTTATAATCACACCACGGAAAGCTAGCACTGCCCTTCGTGTGTGCCCGTGCGTCGAAAGGTTAGAAGATGGACAGGAGAGAGAGATCATAGACCTGGGACCCACCAGTAAGTGAGTGGACGGTCATGCACGTGTTGACGATGTACTCCCTCTACTCTACTCAACGTAATACTATATAAAATCAAGTTATGGGACAAAGCCAACAACCGTTGTTGCTTCAGGCTATCGACTTACGCTTTGTAGTCCAGGTTGCCAGTTTGAATCTCGTCTTTCAGATTTGTTAGTTTAAGTCCAAATTTGATCAATGACAAGAGGGACCCCATGTGTTGTTCCAATATTTCAGTGTAGGATGGTTTTTTTGAACAAACCCTTTGCGCAGTTAGACAAGTAACGGCATGAGTTACACGCATTTTGCAAGTTTACAAACAAAAATGACAACGGAATAGAATATCACATCCACCCCGCAGCTTAGATGCTGTGGTGATATGAGCAAGGTTGTCAGAATCACGATTTTGAATCAGATCGGAGCTCTGATGGTAGAATCGTAAACCGTAGAATCTTCACTACCAGGATCGTAGAAACGTAGATTTTATGAACTAAAATTTTAGAATCAGATGGGTAAGTGTGGATCGTATAACAGAATTGCGATTCTAACAACCTTGTATACGAGTTCTTACATTATTGTAAGTGAGATCCAATGGCTTGGGAGTAGTCCTTTTAATTATGCGCAATTTCCAAACTCTCCAAAGGTTTTTTTTACAAGTAAAACATTCAGGCCTCGTGTGTGCCGCTGCATCTTGGATCCAATAGCTCCCTGCTGCTCACATTAGGTGCTCCCCGTAGCTTAATTAGCTGCTACGGTGATACGAGCATCTAGGTTGTATGATCTGTGATCAGACGACACATGCGTAGTACTTGTACTTTCTACGCAATTCCCAAACTCTCTCAGTCGTATGTTGCAAAAACATTCAAACCTCCTACTGTGGGCCGTTAGATCTCCGTGAACTCATATCACCATAGAATGGACGGTGCGGGAGCACCCCATATTCACCCGTGTGAGAAAACATCAGATGCTCTCGTTGCTTGGATGCTACGGCGATACGAGCTTCGAGGTCATTTGATCTTAGACCCAATGGCATTTGAGCAGTCTTTGTGCTTGTAAGCAGTGGCCGAACTCTTTGGGGGCTTTTTTGTAAAAAATCATTCGAACCACCGAGGAGTTGTTGGGCACAAATACAATGGCTCCGAAGAGCTTGTATCACCAAAGCATCTAAGGTGTGGTAGCACATGATATTCTTACATACAAGAAAATCTAATGTCCTCCTTCATCTCAGATACTACGGTGATATGAGCTTCGAGGTCGTTGGATATGGGATCCAAGGGCATATGAGTAGTTTTTGTACAAATTGTGTGCAATTATAAAACTCATTAAGGTTTCGTGTAAAAATATTAAGACATCATGTGAGCTGCTATATCTCAGATTTACAAGCTCCAAGCAACTCGTATCAGCATATAGCATCTAAGGTGTGGGGGCAGAAGATATTATCTTGAGGAGGAGGGGGTGCACAACCACTCGGTGTTTGGCAGCTAGGGTGGGGACAAATATAATCTATACAATCCTAAACAGAGCTTCACAAATTTATCTAAGGTCGAGGGGTTAACCCACAACAATCTACATAGCTCCGCCCAAACAAAACATTTGCATGTACTGTAATATTAGACTTAATATTCATGCTTCAGTTTCCTGTTCATTTGAAATATTGAATTGAGGACCATGCATGTCTTACATTTGACTCCCTTTGTTCCTAATTATTATTCTTTTAGAGATTTCAAATGGACAGGCACATACGGATGTATATAGACATATTTTAGAGTGTAGATTCACTCATTTTGCTCCGTATGTTGTCACTTGTTGAAATCTCTAAAAGATGCACTATCCTTATTGGATTGTTGTTGTGTTCATGTGTGTGTGTGTGTGTGTGTGTGTGTGTGGGCATATGCTTGATATATACAATGTTTTATCACTACCATATTTTTCATCTTTTAAATTTGAATTTGCAATGAAAAACTTACTAGGGATCCATGTTGACATCACTATATCACAAACTCACTCTAGTTCAAGAACTCGTCATAAGTCAATTACCATGTCGAGATTACTATTTGCAAGGAAAATACGGCATTGTAATACACATAGATTCGTTCGGCAATTTAAAAGATCCCTTTCGTATTCTCGAATGGTACCCAACGGCGTACCAGCCAGACCTTGTCTCATGTTGATCCGCAAAAAAACTGGGTTCATGTCGTTCTAGTGGCGTACGTGGTACGCACATTAGCCAACCCCAACGAGTCGAGCCTCCACGTTTCGAGTCAAAATATCTGGCGGCCAGAATTCCAGCACTACTACTGCTACTACAGCAGGATGAGCACAGAATTAAGCCCGTTTGTTCGTGCCTAGTACTACTTGAGTTAATATATCAGGGACCCCTAAAAAAGAGTTAATATATCAGGCAATGCACTGGTACGGACGGAT
>NC_041390.1:232173589-232228043 GCF_002162155.2 Triticum dicoccoides
TAACTAAGCAAAATGTTTGACCAAATCCTTTCTTAACAAATACAACATGACAGATGTACTACCTCTGTCCTAGTTTATTGGTCCCCATTGTATATGTGTCAAATTTTGACTATAGATTAAACTAACAAAACATTCATGCATGTTACCAAAAATTATATCATTGATAACTATGTTGAAATACGAATCCAACGATATAATTTTCGTTGTCATGCATTAACATTTTGTTAGCTAAATATTTGGTCAAAATTTGGCATGAACTACAAAGGTGACCTATAAACCTGGACGGGGGTAGTATCACTTGAAAATTTATTCCATGATGCACATTATGATTTTGTTTCGAATCCTGGATTTAAAATTTTAGAAAATCCAAAAGTGACCAGAAATTCATGAAACTGAGCATGGGCACGTGATATGGCACAAATATTCCTTCAATTTTTTTTCTTCAATTTGAGACAAGTTGCTTATGACAAGTTACACAAATGAAGGGCCAAGGTATTTTGGAACAAAGACCTGTCACATTAAGGCGAACGATTTCACTACTGAAACCGTGGGCATTTACATGCTGCCACGAGTCCCGCTTCTCATTAGCAGGTATCATCCGAGCAAGCGTGTGAGTCGACAGGAGGCGTGCGAGCAGACCGCTGCGTAGGCTCACCAAGAGGTGAGCCCTTTGACCAGGCTCCGCTGCCCACCTTCTTCCCAACTGCTCCCACTTTTAATGTCACCAGCGCCACAGTTTAAAATCAACCCCACACTACCCGGTATCGCTACAATCTTCTCTCTTCCTCAGCGATTCTTCGTCCGTCTACCTTCAACCAGCCTGACCTGAATGTACACCATGCTGCATCATGATGGTATTCCCTTAGTCTTCCAGTTTCCTGAGAAAGACACCCAGCCAGAGTCTCAAGAACATAAGGCACTTTGGGATGAGCTTGAACCAGCCTTGCGGGAAGACACCGTGCCTGTCCCCGCTCCCGTTCCGGCTCCCATCGCCCCGACTGTGCTAGTGCCCATCCCCGTGGCATTGATGGGATGGGAGCCGCACATTGTCGCCGAGCTTGATGCCACGGGATTCCACGAGGTCCCCGCCGACTTTCTAGCGCCCGTGCACCTGCCAGCGTATGAGCCTGTGCGTGCACTTAGGCGCACGCCCGTGCTGATGCCCGTCCACCTGCCAGCGCATGCGCCTGCGCGTGCACTGATGTGCGCGCCCGTGCCGGTTCCCGTGCACACGAATGTCTCCTCTGCGCCATTGCCAGCGCCTGTCCCTGCCCGGGTGCCAGTGCCCCCCTCAGCGGCATGGATGGCCGCCATCGACCGCTTCCTTGCACCAACGCCAGTCGCCTCCTCCCGCTAGTTGACTCGCTCCTGGAGATCGAAGTCTAGAACATTGTGGCCTTCCTTGAAGCTAGGGCCAATGTGTAGGAGTACGCCAACAACGGCGAAGATGCCGCCGTCGCCGTCGGCCAGTGGCCCGACGACACAAAGAGCACCGCAGAGGAGCCCCTTCCCACCGCAAGACGTCCCCGCCGCCGCGTAATCTAAATTTGCCATGAAAAACGTTCGGATTGCCATGCTTAAAATCCAAACATTTATTATTTCCGTTTATTTTAGATCGATCGTCATATGAATGTAAAGTCGGAGTCAGACTGAATGAAATCTATGGTTTGATCGATTGAATGTTCTGCTAGAGTTGTATCAAAATAAATGTAGAACGTCATCAAGACACATGTATTCCTTCTCATCCAACAACCTAGACTGCTTCAATGTCGAGCGCTCAACACGTTTAGCGTGCAGTTAATTTGATGCCAGAAATAGTGCTAATCACATAATAACACGCAAATAATATCCTACTTAATATCTGCATGCACTTAATATACTTCCAAATTAACATGCATTGCACGTACACATTGACTAGTACTACTAGTACGTGAAACTGGTGCCGTAACTTGTGAACGCGTCCAGATATGTTCAACGGCAACATCGCCCGTGAGTTCTTCGTGTTTGCCCGTGCGTCTAAATGCAGAAGGGGAGGAGAGAAAGAGCACACCTGGAACCCACCAGTATGTGAAGGCGAATAGTACATGCTAACAAGCCGATCCCACTAATGTACTAAAAATAATATTACATGTTATCCATTAAATATGATGTGGTAATATAAAAACATTATATGAACAAAAGGGGGTACAACAAACATTCTTGTTCTACGTATGTTGGCTTTTGATGTGCGGTTTGAAGGCCTTGGTCGCATGTTCGATCCTCGTCCTTTATTTTTTAATTCGTATATGGGTCCAAATTTGTTTCATGATAGGTGGGGCCTTTGATGTGTAGTTTGTGGAACTTTAATTTGTGGGTCAAAATTTGTTTCATTCCAAGTGAACTATCGGTGTGTAGTTTTGTAGCTTATTTGTAATAATCAGAGTTTTTTGCAATAATACCATGGTGCAACGTTGAAGGAGAGAAAGGACGTGCAAGAGAGCGATGACCGAGCTAGAGGGAAATCAATTGGGGGAGGTGCGGGGGTTGCAACGGTGTTTAGAGTAGTAGTGGGCCGAATGCTACGAAAATATAATCTACCAACGGAATAAATGCCTACACAAATTAATCCAAGGTTGGAGTCCCCCTTGCAATGTAAATAGCTCGGGCTTTGCGAGGGATGGAGAGGTATCTTCAATGTGTGGAAGATACGGCGTGAGAAAGCAAGGTCAATCGAGAGACATATAGCTAGAGAGACAAAGTGAGTGTGGTCCAGCATTCATTGAAAAGATATATATATGCTCTCGAGAGATATTGTCCCATTGAGCTTTTGGGAAGGGTGAGGGCTGTAAGATAGAGCTTGAGAGATGATCCAGTCATAGACATGTAGATATATTTTGTGCATGGGAGGAATCAAGGTCAATCGATTACATATATAAAGGGAGAGAGATTGTGTGAGTGTGGGTCGTCGTGCGATCGAAAGAGTGATACGGGTTGGAGAGAGTGACCTAGATAGACAATGTTCGTGAGAGAGTATATAATATGAATATGTCGAATTGGGCTCAAACATGGAGATATATCGTTTGTGTCCGAGAAAGAGCAAGGTCAATCTAGACATACAAAGAGAGACAAACAGAGAGAGAGTGTGGGAGTCCTGGATTAGGGGGTCTCCGGACAGCCGGACTATCTCCATTGGCCGGACTGTTAGACTATGAAGATACAAGATTGAAGACTTCGTCTCGTGTCCGGATGGGACTCTACTTGGCGTGGAAGGCAAGCTAGGCAATACGTATATTGATATCTCCTCCTTTGTAACCGACCTCGTGTAACCCTAACCCTCTCAGGGTGTCTATATAAACCGGAGGGTTTAGTCCGTAGGACAACAATCACAACATACAATCATACCGTAGGCTAGCTTCTAGGGTTTAGCCTCTCTAGTCTCGTGGTAGATCTACTCTTGTAACACCCATATCTTCAATATTAATCGAGCAGGATGTAGGGTTTTACCTCCTGGGTAATGGAACTCCGTGTCCCTTACCTCCTGTTACCATCCGGCCTAGACGCATAGTTCGGGATACCCTACCCGAGATCCGCCGGTTTTGACACCGACATTGGTGCTTTCATTGAGAGTTCCTCTATGTCGTCGCCGTTAGGACTGATGGCTCCTACTATCATCGATAGCGATGCGGTCCAGGGTGAGACTTTTCACCCCGGACAGATCTTCGTATTCGGCTGCTTTGCACTGCGAGCTAATTCGCTTGGCCATCTGGAGCAGATTGAAAGCTATGCCCCTGGCCATCAGGTCAGATTTGGAAGTTTGAACTACAAGGCCGACATCCGCGGAGACTTGATCTTCGACGGATTCGAGCCACAGCCGGGAGCACCGCACTGTCTCGATTGGCACGACCTAGCTCTGCCACCGGACGGTACTCCAGAGGCCGCACCCACACCAGCTCCGACCCTTAGCTCGGAGCCAACTACGCCAATCGAGGACGGGTGGCTAGACACCGCCTCAGGGGCTGCAGTCTCAACGGCGATCGAGCCGAACACTAGCATAATCCTCTACGTAGCCCATGACTCCAAGGTGCCGGACTCTCCTCCGGACCCCGAACCATCCGCGCCCCTGCCAACCGAATCCGAGTGGGCGCCTATCATGGAATTCACCGCCGCGGATATCTTTCAGCACCCACCCTTCAGTGACATTCTGAATTCACTAAGGTCTCTCTCTTTGATAGGAGAGCCCTGGCCGGATTATGGCCAATAGGACTGGGATGCGGACGACAAAGAAATTCGACGCCCACCCACCACCCACTTTGTAGCCACTGTCGATGATTTAACTAACATGCTCGACTTCGACTCCGAAGACATTGACGGTATGGACGACGATGTAGGACACGAACATGAACCAGCACCTATAGGGCACCGGAAAGCCACCTCATTGTATGACATATACATGGTGGATATACCCAATGAAGGCAACTGCGACGAGATAGCGGAGGATGACCCCTCTAAGAAGCAACCCAAGCGCCGACGTCAGCGGTGCCGCTCTAAGTCCCACCAAAGCAAAAGTGGTGATACCGGCACAGGAGATAATAACACCCCGAATAGCGCCGAAGACAACGAAAACCCCCTCCAGCAAGAGTTAGATCAGGAGGATGAAGGAGCCAGCTCTCCTGAGAGAGCGGCTGGCGGAGAGGAGGAGGATGACAATTACATGCCCCCCTCTGAAGATGAGGCAAGCCTCGGCGACGATGAATTCGCCGTTCCAGAGGATCCCGTCGAACAAGAGCGCTTCAAGCGCAGGCTTATGGCCATGGCAAATAGCCTGAAGAAAAAGCAGCAGCAGCTTCAAGCTGATCAAGATCTGCTAGCTGACAAATGGACTAAAGTCCTCGCAGCCGAGGAATATAAACTCGAGCGTCCCTCCAAGAGTTACCCAAGGCGCAGGTTACTACCCCGACTGGAGGAAGAAGCGTATGATACGGCTGATTGGCCACCTCGTGGCCGCGATAGAGAGGCATTCATGCCGAAAGCTCAGCCTCCACCCCAACGCCATCCAAATAAAAAGGCATGGGGAGATACGCCAGACCTGCGAGACATATTGGAGGACAAAGCAAAGCACTCAAGATCGATCTAGGGATCACAAGGGCGCACCACTCTACGAGACGGTAAACGTCACGCCCGATACAGTAAAAGCAAATCCGGCCAGGCCGAACACAGCGGGCAGGACCCATACGAGATGTGTCGTGATATAGCTCAATACAGAGGTGCCGCACACCCCTTATGCTTCATAGACGAAGTAATGGAACATCAATTCCCAGAAGGTTTCAAACCTGTAAACATTGAATCAGACGACGACACAACAGATCCCGCGGTATGGATTGAGGACTTCCTCCTCCACATCCACATGGCCCGCGATGATGACTTACATGCCATCAAGTACCTCCCACTAAAACTCAAAGGACCAGCACGACATTGGCTTAATAGCTTGCCAGCGGACTCCATTAGCTGTTGGGAAGATTTGGAAGCCGCATTCCTCGACAATTTTCAGGGCACTTATGTGCGACCACCAGACACCGATGACTTGAGCCACATAATTCAGCAGCCAGAAGAATCGGCCAGGCAATTCTGGACTCGGTTCCTTACAAAGAAAAACCAAATCGTCGACTGTCCGGATGCGGAGGCCTTAGCGGCTTTCGAGCACAACATCCGAGACGAGTGGCTAGCCCGGCACCTTGGTCAGGAAAAGCCGAAATCTATGGCAGCCCTCACGACGCTCATGACCCGCTTTTGTGCGGGAGAAGGCAGCTGGTTGGCTCGCAGTAACAACATACCAAAGAACCATGGTACCTCAGATACCAAGGACGGCAACAGCAGGTCACGTCGCAACAAGCATAAGCGCCGCATTAACGGTGAAAGTACTGAGGATACGGCAGTCAATGCCGGATTCAAAGGCTCTAAACCCGGTCAGCGGAAAAAGCCATTCAAACAAAGTACGTCGGGTCCATCCAGCTTGGACCGTATACTCGATCGCTTGTGTCAAATACACCGCACCCGAGACAAGCCAGCCAATCACACCAACAGGGATTGTTGGGAGTTCAAGCAGGCCGGCAAGTTAATTGCCAAAAACAAGGACAAGGGGCCGCATAGCGATGACGAGGAAGAACCCCAGCAGCCGCACACTGGAGGATAGAAGAGGTTTCCCCCGCAAGTGAGGACGGTGAACATGATATACGCAACCCACATCCCCAAGAGGGAGCGGAAGCGTGCGCTCAGGGACATATATGCACTGGAGCCAATCGCCCCGAAGTTCAACCCTTGGTCCTCCTGTCCGATCACCTTCAATCACAAGGACCACCCCACTAGTATCCGTCACGGCGGATTCGCCACACTGGTCCTAGACTGAATCATCGATGGATTTCACCTCTCTCGGGTCCTCATGGATGGCGGCGGCAGCCTGAACCTGCTTTATCAGGACACAATGCGCAAAATGGGTATAGACCCCTCAAGGATCAAACCCACAAAGACGACCTTTAAATGCGTCATTCCAGGCGTAGAGGCCCATTGCACAGGCTCAATTACACTGGAAGTGGTCTTCGGATCCCCAGATAACTTCCGAAGCGAAGAGTTAATCTTCGATATAGTCCCGTTCCGAAGTGGTTATCACGCACTGCTCAAACGAACCGCATTCGCTAGATTCAATGCGGTACCACATTATGCATACCTCAAGCTCAAGATGCCAGGACCTCGCGGAGTTATTACAGTCAATGGAAACATAGAGTGCTTTCTCAGAACAGAGGAGCACACCGCATTCCTTGCAACAGAAGCGCAAAGTAGCCTTTCAAGGCAATCTACCAGTTCGGCGTTTCAAAGCCCGGACACCTTCAAGCGCACTCGGGGCAATCGGCAAATAGACCGCCTGCCATGATCTGAGCTCGCGTAGCAATACGGCGGCCACCCCAACCCCAGCCAACGACGTTGTTCGTGCCGCGCGTACATCATTATGCATTAAAAATACCATGGGCACAGATGGGGAGGGGGAGGCACAACTACGACACGTCCAAAAACGCGGCCTAAACCGCACCAGGGGCTTCCTGTTTGGTTATTTTTCTTTTTCTTTCAGGACTTCAATCTCTGGAAACACTGTCCGGCAGCCCTATTGCCGAACACATGATACAGCAACCAAGGAGGCCCACGACTACGGAATTCCCAGGTGGATTACAGATTTCACATAATTCCTCAGCTCGCCCTTGGATGGGACATAGTCCTACCCTTTTTCTCATTACACTATCTGTATCACTCTGCCTTAATGGAATTTTTTAATATACAATGCATGACATTATGACTGTTATCGCATTTTTGTTATATGTATACATATCTATGTGTTCATTAATGACGCCTAGCAACCGTACACTCTGGTACGGCCAATGCACCAGGGGCTTACTTACCCACAATATGGTGTGAAAAGTCCAAACACTTTCACAAGTGCGGCACCCCGAACTTATAGCATTATTTGCATCAGCGCCGAATCATGTCTTTGGTCAAATGTTGGATTTGCCCGGCTCCTATGTTTTGGTACCTTACGTTCCGCTCCATCGGCTAAGGTAGCGCTAGGAGAACTACTGCGATTGTGCCCCTGTTCTGCCGGGCCGAGCACCTCAGTAGAGAAAGCTAAAACTGACTGTCATGATAAGGCGAGAGACTGGTCGTTGTTCGGCGAGGTTTTTCAAGTCCCTAAAGACTTATGCCGCTTAGGGCAAGGGGCCGGCTCCGTCCGGCTTACAGGCGTGTATCGCGCCCCAAATTCGGCCTTCCGAATACCAGGGGCTTCGCTGAAATTTAAAATTATAGAATTCTATGGCTAAGTGAGAGTGATAAAGCATTATTAGTCCAGTTGCCTTATTCGTTGTGCTGACCACCTCCCTCGAAGGACCCAAACATGGGAACAAGGGTGCTCAGGTTTATCCCGAACACCTCGGCACTCGTGGCATGGGGGCAGAAGCCGAGGACTAGCCATCTCTCAGATTGGATAAACAGACACACAGAAGGTAATATCTTAAATTCACACAAGCGTTGCATAGCGCATATGAAACAAGTTTTCATTACACAGGATAAAAAATGAGTAAGTCTCATTCAAATATTACATTTTGTGAACACTCATCCGTGATAAGACAGGCGCCCGGCAGAACACCCTCGTAGTACATCTCGGGGTGGCGGTGCTCCTTGCCCTTTGACGGCCCCTCCTTGATAAGCTTCACGGCGTCTAGCTTGACCCACTGCGTTTTCACACGGGCGAAGGCCCGGCGTGCACCTTCAATGCAGACGAATCGCTTGACGACCTCCAGCCGTGGGCAGGCATCCACAAGCCACCTCACCAGGCCGAAGAAGCTATTCGGAAGGGCGTTGCCAGGCCACAACCAGACTGTGAAGCCCTTCATGGCCTGATCGGCCGCCTTATATAGCTCGGCCATATGCTTCAGCTGGTCGCTCATTGGCACCGGATGTTCGGCCTCAGCATACTCAGACCAGAACAGCTTCTCCGTCGAGCTTCCGTCCTTGCCCTGGTAGAAATGTGCGGCATCGGACACACTGCCGGGCAAATCTGCGAATGCTCCTGAAGAGCTCCAGATTCGGGTAAGTAATCGGTAATTCACCTTTACATGCTTTCTTTGCATATAGAAAGCCTTACCCGCCGCTATCTTCTTCATCGCGTCGATCTCCTGAAGGGCCTTCCGGGCCTCGGCCTTGGCACTCTTCACGCTCTCACGGGCCGCGGCAATCTCAGACTCTCTCCTCTTCAGGTCAAGCTCCAACGCCTCGTGCTTGGTCACGAGAGCCTGGAGCTCTTGCTGCACCTCACCCACCCGAGCCTCGTGCCTCTCTCGCTCGGTGCGCTCCTGGGCCGCCTTTTCTTCAGCCTAGGACAGCGCTTGCTTCAGGGTCGCCTCCTCGGTCGTGGCCCCTGGCAAACATACAATGATCCTATCATCTTAGCAATCGCGTCCTTTTTCTCATCTACAGACGAGGTATTACTTACCCTTGTTCTCCTCGAGCTGCCTCTTAGCAAGGCTGGGATCTTTTTGGGACCCCTCGAGGGCCTCCTTCAGTACGGAGACCTCCGCAGTTAGTGCGGCGGATGCCAGCGGCGAAGCCTGCATATGCATATTGACATACTTATATTAGACTCCTGCGATATTATTTGATCCTCTATTCGGCTTTTCTTTATGAACACCAAACAAACCATCAGGGGCTACTGTCTATGCGGTAACACTTCTAATACATTTTAAAACACTTACCTCGAAGCCTGTTAGAAGGCTAGTACAGGCTTCAGTCAATCCGCTATTGGCGGACTGAACCTTCTGGATCACCGCACTCATGATAGTGCGGTACTCCTCCTCGATGGAAGCGCTGCGAAGCGCTTCCAACATAGTGTCCGGCACCTCTGGATGGACAGAGGTCACCGGCACAGGCGTCTCACCCTCCTTAGAAGGGGACCGCCTACCCGAGCTTGGAGCCGTTGGAAGGTCTGGCGCGGTGTTCGGCTGAGGGCGGAACTTGGAACTCTCGGGGACCCCGTCCCCTCGTCTCCCGGGGTCTGGAAGGTCGCCTTGCGGCGCCTCCAGGACTGTCCCCCCTTGATCCGATGCCTCTTGAGACAGCACCTCGGTGTCGTCGGCTGGATGAGGGGAGGTGGCCGTCGGGACTGGATTTCTATCCATGTCCGACGAAGCCAGGGAGCCGTCCGAGGATACCTCAATATTGGCTTGGGGCGGCCTGTACAATTGAGTTCGGCGTTAGGGAAAGCAATGCAACAAAGGAATCCTACGGGTTACTTTGGTATCCGAACACTTAAGATCTCCCCTGGGGCTTGCCCCTGGGCAACCACTCATCTTCACTGTCATCAGCGGCGGTGGAGCTGTCCGGAAGGAGCGTCCTTCCCTTCTTGGACCCTTCGGCCTCCCCAGTTGGGGCGGCCTTACTTTTCTTGTCTCCCCCAGTCGGTAGGGGAGCCTCTTCTTCCTCTTCGTCGTCTTTGGGGGAAGAGTGCGTCGCAGAATCATTGGACAGTGAGTCCGACGACGCCTGGCGTCCGGAACTCTTTCCAGCTCCCTTGGCCTTCTTGGTCTTCTCCGGCACCTTATAGGGGGCCGGAGTCAGCATTTTCGTCAGAAGAGCGTTTGCGGGGCCTTCGGGCAAGGGAGCCGGACAGTCGATCTGTCCGTCCATCTTCTACCAGTCCTGTCAAAATTACGGGAGTTTAGATCCCGCATAGAGCCAATATATATATATAACAAATATCCTGTAAGAGGTAAAACAACTTACCGCACTGGTGTGGTGCTTCCCGCTGAATCCGCGATCCTCAGTATGGGGGGAGGGACCGTGGCGCCCTTGAACAACACCCTCTTGGCATCTTCATGAGTCGTGTCGAAGAGCCTGTTTAGAGTTCGGTGCTGCGCCAGATTGAACTCCCACAAGGTAAACTCCCGTTGTTGGCACGGGAGAATCTGGCGAACGAGCATAACGTGGACTATGTTGACAAGCTTGAGCTTCTTATCCACCATGTTCTGAATACATAACTGGAGTCCGGTCAGCTCTTTGGAATTACCCCAGGACATGCCCTTCTCTTTCCAGGAGGTGAGCCGCATGGGGATGCCGGATCGGAACTCAGGGGCCGCTACCCATGCGGGGTCGCGTGACTCGATGATATAGAACCACCCCGATTGCCACCCCTTTATGGTGTCCATGAAGGTGCCCTCGAGCCATGTGATGTTGGGCCTCTTGCCCACCATGGCGCCTCCGCACTCTTCCTGGCGGCTTCTCACTACCTTCGGCTTGACATTGAAGGTCTTCAGCAATAAGCCGAAGTGGGGCTTGATGCGGAGGAAGGCCTCGCACATGACGATAAACGCCGAGATGTTAAGGATGAAGTTTGGGGCTAGATCATGGAAATCCAGGCCGTAATAAAACATGAGCCCCCGGACGAAGGGATGGAGAGGGAATCCTAGTCCGCGGAGGAAATGGGTGAGGAATACCACCCTCTCATGGGGCTCGGGGGTGGGGATGAGCTGTTCCTCATCTAGGAGCCGGTGCGCGATGTCGTCGTGCAGGTATCCGGCTCTCCTCAGTTTCTTGATGTCTCCCTCCGTGACGGAGGAGACCATCCACTTGCCTCCCGCTCCGGACATGGTTGGAGAAGGTTGAGATGGAAGTGAGGACTTGGGCGCTAGAGCTCAGGTATGCGGGAGCAGATGAGCAGAGGAGGAAGAAGGCGTGGATAGAAAGGTGAATCCTTATCCCTTTATATGGGCGGACAAAGTTAAACGTCCCCACTTGCCTAGTAAAACTCGCTTATCCCCCAAGCGCCGTGATTGATGGCGCGGTTGGGTTACCCACGCCCGTATTGATGAGAATCCCGTAATAAGGGGACACGATCTCTGCTTTGACAAGACGTGTCGAAAAACTGCCTCGCGTTATGTGCGGGGCTGGTTAATAGAAACGGTTCGAATAATCACCGGGCCATGACATAACGTCATGATGTCAAAACAAGCCAGCAAATTAGATCTGCAAAAAAACATTATTCTCTCTACGGTGAAATGTGGGACTTATTTTGCAGGGTCGGACACTATCCTCGTATTTAAATTCTTCTGTAATGTATTCGGAGAAGGAATCCGCCTTGCAATGACAAAGATAACTGTGCGCCGGACTCATCGTCATTGAAGCCTGGTTCAGGGGCTACTGTGGGAGTCTTGGATTAGGGGTCTCCGGACAACCGGACTATCTCCATTGGCCGGACTGTTAGACTATGAAGATACAAGATTGAAGACTTCGTCTCGTGTCCGGATGGGACTCTACTTGGCGTGGAAGGCAAGCTAGGCAATACGTATATGGATATCTCCTCCTTTGTAACTGACTTTGTGTAACCCTAACCCTCTCCGGTGTCTATATAAACCAGAGGGTTTTAGTCCGTAGGACAACAATCACAACATACAATCATACCGTAGGCTAGCTTCTAGGGTTTAGCCTCCCTGATCTCGTGGTAGATCTACTCTTGTAACACCCATATCTTCAATATTAATCGAGCAGGACGTAGGGTTTTACCTCCATCAAGAGGGCCCGAACCTGGGTAAAACTTTGTCTCCCTTACCTTCTGTTACCATCCGGTCTAGACGCACAGTTCGGGACCCCCTACCCGAGATCCGCCGGCTTTGACACCGACTGAGAGATTGAGCGAGTGTTGCCTGCCATGAGGTCGAAAGAGTGGGGGCGGCTTGGATGGACTGACCTAGATAGACAATCTGCATGAGAGAGTATAAAGTGTGTCGATCAAGGCCCGAATAGGGAGATATAGCATTTGTGTGTGAATGAAAACGAGGTTAATCGAGATTAAGATAAAGAGAGCGAGATTGAGCAAGTGTGGCCTGCCGTGCAGAAGAAAGAATGGGACGGTCTCGAGGGAGTGACCTATATAGACAACGTGCGTGCGTGCGCACGAGAGGTTGGGGGCTAGATAGATAATGCATGTATCTAGCGAGAAAGGGTGGGAGGGAGAGACAGAGCTCGACATGGGGTGCAATGGCGGGTGTCTAAGCTAAATACATTTGGTAACAGAGTGGAAAAGGGGGGCTGTATAGTTGAGAGAGTTAGAGATCTAAACATGGAGAGAAAGAATGAACGTGTGTCAGAAACCGATAGCTTCCTAAGGTGGTTAGGAGAGGAAGATTGACCCATACAAGAAGTATGTAGCATGTGTGCCAAGGGGGGGGGACTAAAAACAACATTTGTATGTAGATAGTACAAGACTTAATATCGATGTTTCAATTCGGTGTACATTGTAAGATTTGGACTGAGGACCATGCATATGGGTAATTATTTCGAATTCGTGCCATACTAGGTTTGGAAAAGTAGACATTGACTCGATTGTTGTGCTATTTTTGTAGGTCATTTGTTTGAATCCATCCAAAAGTTTTCTCACTACCATGGTGTTCATCATATACATATGAATTTGTATTAAAAAGTAGCATGGATATACTGAAGTGCGAAATTCACGTTATAATTGGAGATCGCTATGTGACACACACTCTAATTCAAATAACTAATTATGTGACACACACTCTAATCCACGTTAGCGTGGATACCATTTCGTTTTTTAAATAACTCCTCATTAATTAAATTATAGTATCTCATTTCGAATGACTAATTATTTGCAAGGAAAACACGGGCATGGTAATACATACATATTTGTTTGCAAATTAAAGAAGATTCGTTTGCATTCTCAAATCTCCTCTCAAATGTAGGCGCACAAGGCAGACTAGGGTCGTGTCGTGGTGGTCGCGTGTGTCGTACGGTCTCTTAGCACCCAGCCACCCACCCCCTCCCTCCCTCCCACCTCCCCCCCCCCAAAAAAAGGATGACAACAAAATAAGTTCGCGCTTCCATGTTTAGGATTGAAATATCTGGCGGCCCCAATTCCAGCCCTGGAAAATTTCCCTTCTCCACCGTCCCCTTCCATGCCCAGATTGCCCAAATCCCCAATTAGCTGCCAGCCCCAACCAAAGTTCGAATCGCACCTCGTCTAGTCTATTTCCCCACCTCTGTGCTGGACGACAATGAAGAAAACGACGGTCGCGCTTCACCACTGCACCGGAGCTACCTCATCTACGCCCTCGTCCACTGCACCGGGTGGTCCACCGACAACGTCGGCCGGCGCATCGACGTGCCTCACAGACACCGGCTTCCACCGCATCAGGTGTGCTTCACTGAGACCGTCTCCCACCTCACCGGGGCTACTTCACGGAGCACATCGTCGCACCTCCGCCCCCCGAGGCCGTTGGGGCTTCACCAACGGTCTCGTCCACCGCATCGTAGCGCTCCGCTGCCACACAAGATCTGCATCCGTGCGCGGCCAGCCAATGCCAGCGCATCACCCTCAACGGCTCTGAACTAACCCGCACTCTAGCTAGGCGAGCATGCCCAAACGCCGAACTACATATCCACACATCACTCCCTTGTGCATTGTTCACACGATGTTTGGATATCCTTTCACTGCTCTCTTAGCTTACATGCCTATGCAACTCTAACTTTAACTCTTATTTCTTCTGGAGATATCATCTGAAACAAGCAAAACCATTTTTCAGAGAAGTATGACTGCACTACGGGATTTGGTACACATCCTTCACACCCGTATAACCTTGTAAGTATCCATCCTCCGGTACAACAGCAAGGTCGATTCCTCTTATTTGATCAACCATTCGTCATGTCAAAAATGCAGAGGGGGATGCAAGGAGCACAAGGCCTGCACATCCAAGCAAGTGGTAACATGGACTTGTACATGGAACATCCCAAGCGCAAGCAGAGCTGTAGTGAGCCTATACAGCGAGCTAGCGTAAGTCCCTGTATTTCATTTAATTCATAATGTCATGCGTGTATGATTTGTGTGCAGTGGCAGATCCACGAATTCAAGTTACCAGGTGCGAACATTTAACTTAAAAAATACGATGGCACTTGCACTCCGAAAATCAACATCACTTGAGAAATGAGAAGCTACATGCACTATGAAAACCAGCTAATGATCCAAAGTAGTTCAGATTATAAAACACTAAATGATGCAAGAACCAAACACACAAAATGCAACATGGTGTACAAGGACTACTAACATGGTCTGTACCTGCTTGAATTATTCGTTCTCTGGCTAAAAATATCGAAGTGTAATTGCACCTATAACAAGTGCGCAAACTGCATATCATTATATCTATCCTTCACAAGTATGCCAATAGTTTCAAACAACAGATTAGAAAAGTATTTATGCTATGTTGTCACGATACTGGGACTTTCTGGTAGATGGGCTCGACGTTTCCTCAAGCCATGAAAATGTACTATAATTTGCTTGTCATCAATGCCTACAAATCTCTATGTCTCTCTCAACATAGCAGATCATCATTAGACACTAAATCCTTTAATGGGAGCTTGCAAAATGCTTGCATTAGATCCCTTATTAGACACTATATGTTCATCACCAGGAGCATGTAAAATGTTTGCATCAATTCCTTCATTAGCAGTCTGTTCATTAGACACTTCAGGCTCAAGAACAACATGAGCTTGTATGTTTGCACCGGAAACTTGATTAGATACATCAGATTCAGTCTATTTAGTATTGATTGGGGGAGTTATAAAGTAAGCAGAAATTGGTTTCATTTTCTCATAGATTCCCTACATACAAGAAGTTTTAAAACATCGCCAGCTTTAACTATTGGCCAGAAATTGAATAGTTGAATTAGAAATAATCAGGGATGTGATGTATCTGCTCGTTGCCCATGGTACTCTTGCAAGCTGTGACTATCCGTTTGCGCAAACTCGATGCCATGCTCGTGCTGCCGCTGCTGCCTCCCACGCAGGCTACACCCAGGGTTGGATCTTCATCTTCTTGTCCTTCCGTTCGATTGAAGCCCGGCGACCACCCTCCAACGAGGGCGCGAGGAAGTGCTGTGTCGATCTGTCCAGCGGTGGCTAGGTTAAGAGTGAACCAGACTGGAGGCTGGAGCGAACGAATTGGGATTTTTCTTGCTGCCGACCGATATGGGAAGCGCTCGTTTGGGCCGCTAGCCTACTATTGGGCCTGCCTTGCACTTATGTTATTGTCCCATCCAAATTGAAACATTTTTCGTCATTTTTTACATTGCCTGCTTGTGCGTTGGGCCAAACAAAAGTAGCCTCGGCCAACCTGGATGACTCAAACTAGGTGCACACATTCCAGCCACCCGAGGCGGCCGCCCATACCAGCCCCTATGGTGGTGTCGCCCCTTTTTGTGTGTATGATTGGGGTAGTGAAAAATATTCCAGTGGCGCTTTTGATTTACCGACGTAATGGTTGAATTACTTGTTTCTATGAACTGAGTTTGCCAATAATGTGAAGGATTCCATTCTTTTCATCCTATTGTAGATTGCTTAGATATCGATATGCCAAATGTAATCGCATGAAATATACAGTAAAAGTCAGTGTGATGTGTGTGGCTACAACTAGTCTGACTACACATCCTCATATAACATATCAAGGAGGCACCATCTTACCAGATTAACCATTGGACTTACCAATGCAGTGTCGGAGGAAAGAAGTATTGGGACTGCGTATCCAACCAATTGATGCCATGGACTCCTTTGTAGAACCTTGTAAGCAAAAAAGAAGCTGCAGTGTGCCTGTACAAAGAGCAAGCGTAACTTCAGTTATCTGCTTCTCGGAATTTTAGTTAGCCACTTATTGCAAAATTGTTCAATTACATTGCTTGGCTTAATTTAGTTTGCTACTGATTACAGAATCCCATAGTCTGTTAATCCTATTATAGACTACGCCTATCTATATGTTCGATACTTACTGTTATGAATTACCTATTTGCATGAACTGAAATAGCTACTTAAGCACGTAGATAGCTGGTCATATGTACTTCTAGGGTGCGGCAGAATTCACGTGTAATTTATGTTGTGATACCCTATTTGTATAAATGGTTTGCTGTTATCACTTGTAGCACTAGTAATGTTTGCATGTTCATAGATAGAAAACTATCAGGTTTATATGAGGGACACCGTCTTTTTAACTTATATATGTGTTGGAATCATTTTGCTTACATCAAAGAAATTTACAGATGTCTGTGTTGCTGGTACACGGTAACGACTTGTTACTTTAATACGTTGCCAAGAACTTATTAGTTTTACTAGTTCATGTGTAACTAAATACGTTGCCAAAACCGGTTAGTTTTACTAGTTTGATGTTAGTTTCTTATGGCTCTTGCAAAACTTTATTTATTGATTGCTAATATTCAAGTTTGCAGGATCCAACTAAAACTCTTTCAGAAACTTCCTTGTTTACCTGGTTTGCTGCTGTAACTTGCTGCTGTAATCATCTTTCCAACTTCAATTTTTCAGGATCGAATTGGAAGTCCAATTGCAGAGCAGGTACCTTATCAAAAATATATTTGTGTAACAGGTTTGCTGTTGTAACTTGTTGCTCTAATCAAGTTACTGACTACTCAACTTTTCAGGATCCAAGAGAAACTCCAATGCCACAACAGTTTCCTTTTGCAAAACTTGTGTGTTTAACTTCTATGCTGCTGCAACCGGTTGCTCTAATCACGTTACTGGCTACTCAACTTTTCAGGATCTAAGGGGAAGTCCAATGCCACAACAGGTACCTTTTGCAAAAATTGTTTCTTTAACTACTTTGCTACTGCAACAACCGGTTACAATGATGTTAATAACTACTTTTCAGCATCCAATTGAAACTCTTTAATTCCTTATTTGTTTAATTGGTTTGTTGTTATAACTACGAGTTGAGATGGTTTGCTAACTTGAACTTTTTGGAATCCAATCGGAACTTTAATGGCAAAACAGGTCAGCCCAAGATCAAAGAGTGATGTCCGCATGGACGTTGTATCATCCCACACCAGTGGCACCAGCCCAATCGTGCATCATGAATTGCCAACTGCTGATGCTCTAGAGGCTAAACTAGTGGTAGAAAGAGATTTTGCTTCTGCACTTAGAGATGAAATTGACATGTTGAGGAAGCAAACGGCACAACCACAAGCTGTACTCAAGATAACCATTAAATATTTGGTGGATTTCAAAATGAAGCAAGCTGAGACTGACCGCATTGTTAAGGTCCTGAAGGAAAAAAGGAATTTAAATTCCCACTTGGTAAATCATAGGTGAAATGTTATTTCCATCGTTGAATAACCTTTATGTTGTTTGTTCATGTAATCAATCAAACCATTTGTTTTAGAGATCATGTAATAATTGTTTTTTGTTTCTTGGTTTTTAATTTTATTTGAGCACAAGTCTGTATTAATTGATAAGACTCAGAGACATTTCATTTTGGTTGTTGTGCCAGACCTACAAATATGCCAATCGGGCTGAATGTGCATTCAGCAATAGTAGTAGTATAGATGGACCATAAGTGGCACGCATCGGAAAGGGCAAAGGTGTTGTAGTAGCTTCACTAAAAAGGATGTTGTTCTAGCAAAAAAATGTACAGCGTCCTGGCTTATGTATGTTAGTTGATATTATTGATCCATGTACTCTATAAGTGTCTATATGTCTGTTAGTTATGTACATTCTTGGTTGATTGACTCGGTATTTGAATCTTGATACATTGCTTGTGTACATATCTAAATGGGAGTACACATTATGCTGTGTGTGACATTTGAGTTGGACATAAAGTGTTCCAAATTTTCGAATTCACCTTAAACTGGATTCTAGCTTCTGAATTTGAGTATCGGCATTTGTAAAACATATTCATATATGAAAGTGGAATACATCTTTGTCATGCTTTTGAAGATATATAAAAACACATAGAATGATTTATAAAGATTAGTATAGGAATACCAAGTGGATTCGAAATTAGTTGCCAGGGTAAACGTGGATGCTTATTGTCCCAAAATTCAAAAGAGGCAAAATGTCCACTCCCAAGTGCCACATGGGCTGCCCGCAGCCAAGTGTTTGGGAGATGGAAATTACTATCTACCCATTACACGGACCATCCATCGGCCCGATTTCCACTGTTTCAATAGGGGTAGGTTAGTAACTTCTATTAGACGTCAAACGACCGCCTCTGAGCCCATTCCAGCACGGTGGGCGCCAAACATGGGTGGCAAAACACATTTCATTCAAGCTCGTCCGAATGACCTCTGTTTCTCCCTCCATTTCCCCATTCATACATGGTGGGCGTCAATACTAACTCGACTCAGCCGAAATCGATGTAGGGAAATATTTTCAATAGGGGCAGGTTTGTAACTTCACTCAGACGTGACACAACCGCCCTACCTGTCAGCCCCATTCGTACACCATGGGCGCCAACCATGGGCGCCAAAACACTCTCCCCTCGCCCGAAATCGCTCTGGGAAAATATTACCGAGATGCGAAATTACCGTCCTATAACCAACCGACGAGACGTCCAAATTTTAAACGGGGGCTAAGTTCGTAACTTTCCCATATTTCAGACAGGCGCATCCCAAAAATATGGTTCCCCATACCTCTCCCTCCATTTTCCCATTCATACACCGTCCGCGCTAGAACACCATCCCCACACCAACCTCCTCCGTCCGCCACCCCATCCATCGCCGACGTCCGCCACCCCATCCATCGCCACCGTCCTCCACCATGCCAGAGCGCCTACCAAGACCGTGTCATCCATTGCTAGAGATGGACGTTTCTCATCTACGGTGATGGACCAAGAGCCTTGCATCGCGTCCTCTCGCTTCATTAGTGCTGTCGTCCTCTTTGCCGAGGCTTCTCACAGGACCTTCTCTTCCACCGCAACGGGACTTATCCCCCATGCACCCGCCTACCGTCACAGATCTGCTTCAAAGCCACCGACAGCCATTGCACCCCCTATGCCTACACGGTGCCGCAAGAGAGGTGGTACTTCATATCTCCTCAGCTTTTTGATCTCAACCAGAAAAATAGATCGTAACTTGATTACTCTACTTTCTTTTCACCTCTTAGAATTTAGTTCTTCGTTTGAAGCAAACAATGGACGCTAAATATCATTTCTCCGGTTTGCAACTTTAAATCTGCCATGGCACAGTCATAATACGGTTTAATTGATCATGCTTATGGTTTAATTGATCATGTTGGTTCCGTGGTGGTTTCTTTAATAGAAATCAGAGGGGAAACCCTCTTTTGCTAAAAAAATGCTTAGGGTTTCCCCCTTCTATGATCACTATATGATCAGAATACGTGCTTTGTGTCATAATAGCACTGCTCCACCCATCAAGCTAAACAAGCTTAGTTGTTCAAATACGAATCTGATATTATTAAAACAGATTCATTTAATTCGTCATCTAAATGTTCCTAATTTAGTTTCGAAAATGCATGTTCGCCGCTCGGGTGTGTATCTCTATAGGGTGCCCATGGTGGGCCGGCCCACCCTAGGATTTTGGGTCTGTCGGCGTTTTGGGAACGGGGGTCTCCAAACTTGCCTGCCTGCGGCCTGCGGCGTGGCTCAGGTAGGGGTCCAGGGCGGCCCATCTTCATCAGCACAAGCTCAAGACCCTCGCGAGGGGCCGAGCCTCGCGGGGTGGACGACAGGAAGCTTCCTCAAGAGCGGCCTCATTAGGCAGGCTCGCCAGGAGGCGGAGAGATCAATGCAGGGGTACCTCGCAAGGAACCCATGACGCAAGCCATGACGATCAAGGCTAGGCGGGCACCGGCCTGCGCAAGGTCCTTGTTTCCCCTTTGGTGCAAAGGGGGCAAGCACAGGCCAAGGCATCAGGCAAAGGTTACCATTCCGGTGCAATGAGACCAAGACCAGCCGGACGGCCGAACTGAGGTCACCGTGGAGCCCAAGATGGAGTCATCACCAGTGCTTTTGGCAGCCGAAGACCACCTTTGGTCAGGATAACTTGTACAATATGTTCCCCTTCAAAATGGCCAATTGTTTGCGCCCTTCCCGCTCATTATTTGGGGAGAGGCCCAGGGCTTCTATAAGTAGAGCTAGCCACACAGAGTAGAGGGACATCTAGAGAGGAAGAACCCTAGCAGAAAGAGAGGAAGAACCCAGTAGAGACTAAGTAGAACACACCGCACCAGCTCAAGAACACCCCTCGCGAGGTTGTTCTTCCCTTGTACTATTCATCATCGGCCCCTAAGGCAATCCACCACACCACACACTAGAGTAGGGTATTACACCACAACGGTGGCCCGAACCAGTATAAACCTCGTGTCTCTTGTGTTGTTCATCATTTTTATCTTAGTTCGCACGAGAGGATCGGACGTAGATCGGTAGGGGAGAGATCTCCGCGCGGACCCCAGTGTTCGAACCTCAAGGGTCTGCCGGAACCGGAAATCCGACATTTGGCGCGCCAGGTAGGGGTGCGCCGGAGTCCTCAGTACTGACGACCCGCTCTCCCCCAACATCGCTTCCCGCCCTCATGGCGGACAACGCGCCGCCCGCTCCAGCAACGGATGTCAACACCGGGGCCAGGGGGCTCCGGGCCTTGGCCCTCGCCTTGCGACAGGTGCAATGGCCGCGCAAGTTCAGGCTCGAGACGCCGCCATGCTACAACGGCGCGACAGACCCGATGATTTTCCTCCTGGCGTACGAGGAGGCCATCCTCAGAGCCGGGGGCGACGACCAGGTGATGGCCAACTGGTTACCCATGGCCCTCACTGGCATCCCATGCACGTGGCTCCTCCACCTGTCGACGGCCTCTATCACCTCCTGGGAGGAGCTGCGCGACCTCTTCCTCGCCCGTTTCACCGCACCAGCGCCGCCCGTCGTCGCAGCTCTCCAGGGTGGCTCCCAGGCACCACCCTCGAGCCATCACGTCAAGCTGTTCACCCGCCGGATCAGCACCGCCTCCAAGCGCCGAGAAGCCCCCCTCCCGGGCTGGATGGCGCCCAAGGCCGATCTAACCTTCAACTCGGAGGACCACCCCTTCAACCCCATTGGTTCGGGCGCGCTCCCGATGCTGTGCACCCCCACCATCTGCCAAGTGGCCGTCACCAGGACCCTCATCGACGGTGGTGCCGGCCTCAACATGCTCTCAGTGGAGGCCTTCAGCCTCCTCCACGTGCCGCTGGAGCGGCTCCGACCCAGCAGGCCTTTCTCGGGCATCGGAGCCGGTTCCACCGCCTCCTTTGGACAGATCCGCCTCCCAGTGACCTTCGGCACCTGCGACAACTTCTGCACGGAGCTGATCGACTTCGACATCGCCCCCATCGTCCTCCCCTACAATGCCATCCTCGGCTATCCGGCCCTGGCTCGGTTCATGGCAGCAACTCACCCGGCGTACAACCTCATGAAGATGCCTGGGAGTAGCGGCGTCCTCACCGTGTCAGGAGACACAAGGGATGCGCTGCAGGTACTCCAGCTTGTTTTCAGGGGGGCCGCGGTGGCGCAGCCCACTGGCACCGACGCCCTTGAGCCCAAGGGGGCTGCGCCGGCTAAAAAGAAGCGGTTGTTCCCCCAAGACAAGGCAGAAACCAAGCAGGTACCGGTCGACGAGGATGGGTCCGCTAGCGCCACCTTCACCATAGGGGCCAACCTAGAACAAGAAGGTGTATGCGTGGGAACCTCATGAGTTAGCAGGGGTCCCAAGGGAAGTGATTGAGCATCACCTCAACGTGTGCCCCAATGTGCGCCCCGTGAAGCAGAAGGTAAGGCGGCAGTCTACTGAGAAACAGGCTTTCATCATTCAAGAGACCCGGAAGGTAGAGGCGGCAGGAGTTATCCGCGAGGTCCGCTACCCTGATTGGCTAGCTAATCCGATCGTTGTGCCGAAAAAGGGAGGAAAGGAGCGCATGTGCATCAACTTCACCAACCTCAACAAAGCCTGCCCGCAGGACCCATTTCCGCTCCCCCGCATTGACTAGATAGTCGACTCTACCACAGAATGTGACCTATTGTGCTTCCTGGATGCCTTCTTGGGCTATCACCAGATCAAGATGGCGGTGGAAGACGTGGAGAAGACTGCTTTCCTAACCCCGTGTGGGGTGTACTGCTGTACGTGCATGCCATTTGGGTTGCGCAACGCAGCCGCAACCTTTCAGCGGCTGATGCACATCGCTTTAGGCCGGCAGCTCGGGAGGAACGCTGAGGCTTACGTCGATGACATCGTGGTGAAGTCTCGGGAGGCAAAAACCCTGATACAGGACCTGGAGGAAACCTTCACGAGCCTCAATGAAGTGGATCTACGGCTCAACCTGGAGAAATGCGTGTTTGGAGTCCCCTCGGGCAAGCTCCTGGGCTTCCTAGTATCCTACAGGGGCATCGAGGCCAACCCGGAGAAGGTCAAGGCAGTCAAAGACATGAGCCTGCCAAGGACCCTCAGAGAAATGCAGAAGCTCACCGGGCGTGTAACTGCGATGGGGCGTTTCATCTCCAAGCTGGGGGAACGAGCGTTGCCCTTCTTCAAGCTGATGAAGAAAAAGGGCCCCTTCGAATGGACTAAAGAGGCTGACAAGGCATTCCAAGACCTCAAGAGGTACCTTACCAGTCCACCAGTGATGGTAGCTCCGCGTCCTCGAGAACCCCTGGTGCTCTACCTTGCGGCCACCCCCTACTCCGCTAGCGCAGCCCTGGTAGCGGTCAGGGAGGAGCGATGTGCCAAGGCCGCATCGACCATACGAACTGAAGCAATGCAGAGCCAGGAGGGCCTCGCAAAGGCTGCAACTGCAGCCAGAAAGGAACAGCCGCAGCAGGAGAGCACACCCGGAGCAGGAGAGGCCCCTTCAGGCGACCAAGCACTAGGAGCTCCGTCGTCTCAAGAGATGCCTTGACCTCTGGAGGACACAAGCAGCGCCAGCACCCTCAACCTCGTCGAGCATCCCGTGTACTTCGTCAGCATGGTGCTACGGGATGCAAGGGCACGGTATCCCATGCCTCAAAAACTCCTCCTCGCGCTACTAGTGGCCTGACGCAAGCTGCGCCACTACTTCCAAGGACATCCCATCAAAGTCGTCTCAGCATACCCCTTGGAAAGAGTGCTCAGGAGCCCCAACTCAGCTGGAAGGGTTGCTGAATGGAACATCGAGCTACCGGCATTTCAGCTGGAATTCAGTACGACCAGAGTCATCAAGGGAGCCGCGCTAGCGGATTTCGTGGCAGAATGGGCAGAAGCGCCAGGTCTCGAGGCAGGCGAAGACCGATCACTTTCCCCTGGAAGTGAAGCACCGGATGGCTGGGTCATGTACTTTGATGGGGCGTTCTCCCGACACGGTGCGGGAGCTGGCGCAGTGCTCGTATCCCGTACCCAGGACAAACTCTACAGCACCGTGCAACTTTGCTTCCAGCACGGAGAAAAGGTCTCCAACAACATAGCAGAGTACGAAGGCCTAATAGTGGGCTTGAAGGCCGCAACTGCCTTAGGGGTGAAGCGCCTCATCATCAAGGGCGATTCGCAACTCCTCGTCAACTTCTCCAACAAGATATATGAGCCAAAGGACGAGCACATGGAAGCCTACCTCGCTGAGGTTTCGCAAGATGTTGAAATAGTTCTGGGACTGGAGTTGCAGCATGTGCCTCGCGGCACCAATTAAGAGGCTGATGACATTGCCAATAGGGCATCTAGGCGGCTACCTCAGGAGCATGGCGTCTTTGAGGAGCGGCTCTTCAAACCCTCGGCGGTGCCGTCGCTGTAGAGCACGGCCCAACCAAGGGAGGAGCCCCCTCGGTCGACTACCTCAGGAGTCCCGGTCTGCGGCCCAGCCACAGGGGCACGCCTGCTCCTGGCGTTAGAGCCTTGGGAACGGTGTTGGATCTCGGAGCTCAAGAACTACCTGATGCAAGGGACTCTGCCGGAGAATGAGGAGGAAGCGGAGCGTGTGGCATGGCAGGCCACGGCTTATTGCATCAGGGATGGAGAGCTCTATAGGAAGCGACCGAATGATGTGTCCCTACGTTGCATCTCCAGAGAGCAAGGGAAGGTGCTACTGGCGGATATACATGGCGGAGACTGTGGGCACCACTCGTCGTCACGGACCCTCGTTGGCCAGGCATTCCCTAGTGGATTCTATTGGCCCACAGCACTCAACGACGCCGTTGAGCTTGTGAAGGCTTGCGAGGCCTACCAGTTTCACGCTAAGCAGATCCATAGCCTGCAGGGGGTCTACAGGCTATACCCCTCTCATGGTCGTTCGCAGTTTGGGGGCTCGACATTCTGGGCCCGTTTTCTCGGGCGCCAGGGGGCTATCGCTACCTCTATGTCGCCGTGGACAGATTCACCAAGTGGGCTGAGGTGGAAGTCGTCCGCACAATCCTGGCAGGCTCAGCTGTCAAATTCATCAAGGGCCTCGTGAGGCGATTTGGGGTGCCCAACCGCATCATCACCGACAACGATATGCTACGCTTCGGTAGCACACCCCCGGGCAACGGCCAGGCCGAACGGGCCAACGCGGAGGTCCTGAGCGGCCTCAAAGCCAAAACCTTCAAGAAGAAGCTGGAAGCCTGCGGCAGGGGCTGGTACGACGAGCTCCAGTCCGTGCTATGGTCAATCCACACGACAGCGACCAAGCCGACTGGCGAGACCCCGTTCTTCCTCATCTACGGAGCAGAGGCTGTTCTCCCTCATGAGGTCACGTGTCGCTCCACACGGGTCCTGGCATTTGACGAGGCTCAGCAGGACGCCATGCGGGGGATGGATCTCGTGCTGGGGGAGGAACGCCGTCGGGAAGCCGCACTGCGAGCGGCAAGGTATCAACAGGCGCTACGACGATACCACTACCGCAACATCCGCCCAAGGACCCTTGAGGTAGGGGATCTTGTGCTTAGACGAGTTCTCTCCACGGAGGGGCTACATAAGCTCTCTTCCATGTGGGAGGGCCCGTTCATGGTTGTTCATGTTTCCAGGCCTGGGTCCCCGCACTTGGAGACTCCGGAGGGAGTACCCATCCAGAACGCATGGAACATCAACATCTCCGGAGGTTCTACCCCTGAGCAAGGCCTAGTGCCTAGGAAAGGCCCGGTGCCTGTGAAGAAGGCCAATGCCTGTGAAGCTATCGCGTTTTGGAAAAGGCCCGGTGCCTGTGAAGAAGGCCAATGCCTGTGAAGCTATCACGTTTTGGGAAAGGCCCAGTGTCTGTGAAGAAGGCGAATGCCTGTGAAGCTGCTGCGTTTTGGGAAAGGCCCGGTGCCTGTGAAGAAGGCGAATGCCTGTGAAGCTGCTGCATTTTGGTAAAGGCCCGGTGCCTGTGAAGAAGGCAAATGCCTATGAATCTCGCCGCCCATGACACTCTCACGTAATAATGAGTGGGGTTGTGCACGCCACGGAGTCTCCGGAGTGCCGCCCTCGGGCCACGGGGGCCCCCGCCCACGCCCAGTGGCAGCACTTAGCTCCGCGCCGGTGAGAAGACGTCGAAGACTAGAATAGGTGCCGGACGCGGCTTTCCCATTTGCTTTCTGCAGTTGGCTTGTTTATCCCCATTTGAAGTTTTATTGGAGTTGCTGACGTTCCTGGCTTGTGACTCTTTATCTTTCTCGCTCGCTTGCCTCGTTTTCTCTCGCACAAGTATCGAGAGGGAGTCGCGGGCACCCTCGCGAGTGTTTTCTGCCCCGATCGTTCGGAGCTTCCCTATCCGAGTCCTCTGCAGGAGCACCCCTCCCAGTCCATGCCCCACGGGCATCGCGACACGAGCGCAGGACCTAGGCTGATTGCCCCCACAACCAAGACCGTAAGCTACCCCTCTAACTAATCCTTGCAGGGCATGAAGCGCACGACGAGGCCTCAGCCTCTGGAGGCGAGGGCCACGTCAAGCTCCACCAAGCTCAAATGACTCCCGCACATGGACACGCAGCACGGAAACATAGCGTAGAAATGGCAAAAGCAACGCGACACTTGACAGCAACAGTTCTAACACACCCCACGGGGCCCTGTACTACCTTCTTCTTACACAGGAAAGGAAGGAAATAAAATGGACATGACCTGTCCAACACCAACCTACAGCAAAACCTCGTGCTGCTCCTGGGGTTCAGGCGGACGCCTCCTCTCGCTTCACTAGGGCACGGAGGCGGGTGGACCCGTTGCCTTCACCCAGGCGGGCGCGACGGCGCGGGGGCTGGTCACAGCCACCGCTGGAGGAGCTGCTGCCTGAGGGAGAGTCGCCGAAACTTGGCGAACCCCGAGCACCGTCGCCTGTACGCCATTCGCCATCTTCATCCTGGTCAGTGCCGGGGCTGCGCAGGCGGCCGCGGTCGTCGTCTTCAGGGCAGCACCCGGCACGGCGACCATCTTCCCCAAACACCCTCACGTAGAGGGTGGTGTCGCCATCGAACTTGAAGTATAGGGTACACCACCGGCCCAGGCCGCGCGCGCGGGAAAAAGTTTGCCAGCCGCGCGTCAGGGCCCCGTTCCCAGAGACGGAGACCTCCAGCGAAGCCCAGGAGGTCCTGCTGCAGCAGCCGTCTACCTAGAGCTAGAAGCCGCACCGAGCGCTTGCCGATAGTCCATCTACGAAGAAATGTGGGATCTGGAGCCGGGTGCTGGATGGATCCGCCGACCACACGACGAACTCCAGCAGCACCTCCGCAGATTGGAAGCGTGGTCTAGGGGGGCGCACACCCACAGCGTGCCCCCCATCGGCAACCAGGCGCTCACCACCGTGCAGGGAAACGCCTCCATGACCGCGGGAGGCTACCACGGGGACCGTGAGGTACTTGCGAGGGCGGCCTCGATCGCGCTTGGTCGAGGGAGGTTCAGGCCCTGCTCGAGGGCCTTTCCTTTCTCCGCGGCCGAGAATCTCTTTGGGGCCATGGGGACGGTGATTAGCCAAGAAGAAGAAGAGGAGCAGCAAGAAGGGATGGACTGAAGGGGCTCACCTAGCCCCGTACTTATAGCCGGAGGAGGCCAACCGCTGAGCACCACGGTCGCAGGTAATCATGACCGGTTTCTCTGCATGCAGGGCTTGTCAAGTCGTGCGGTCGCCGAGGCATCGTGGGAAGCGCATATGCCCACGTCTAGTCAACCGCCACGTGGCACCCAAGGCCGCAGGCTGTTAGGTCCCGCGGCGCTTCGTACTTGTCCCCTCGCTTCTCTGCTAAGCCAAGCCCACGCGCGCCTTGGGCCCGGGGGCTACTGTCGGCGTTCTGGGAACGGGGGTCCCCAGACTTGCCTGACTGCGACCTGCAGCGTGGCTCAGGCAGGGGCCCAGCGCGGCCCATCTTAATCAGCCCAAGCTCAAGACCCTCGCGAGGGGCCGAGCCTCGCGGGGCGGATAAAAGGAAGCTTCCTCAAGAGCGGCCTCATCTGGCAGGCTCGCGAGGAGGCGGGGAGATCAATGCAGGGGTACCTCACAAGGAACCCATGACGCAAGCTGTCGGTGTCAAAACCGGCGGATCTCGGGTAGGGGGTCCCGAACTGTGTGTCTAGGCCGGATGGTAACAGGGGGCAGGGAACACTTTGTTTTACCCAGGTTTGGGCCCTCTTGATGGAGGTAATACCCTACTCCTGCTTGATTAATATTGATGATATGGGTAGTACAAGAGTAGATCTACCACGAGATCAAGGAGGCTAAGCCCTAGAAGCTAGCCTATGGTATGATTGTTGTGTATGGAGTTGATCGCCTACGGACTACAACCCTCCGGTTTATATAGACACCGGATAGGGCTAGGGTTACACAGAGTCGGTTATAATGGTAGGAGATCTTGAATATCCGCATCACCAAGCTTGCCTTTCACGCCAAGGAAAGTACCATCCGGACACGAGACGAAGTCTTCAATCTTGTATCTTCATAGTCCAGGAGTCCGGCTGAAGGTATAGTCCGGCTACCCCAACACCCCCTAATCCAGGACTCCCTCAGTAGCCCCTGAACCAGGCTTCAATGACGATGAGTCCAGCGCGCAAATTGTCTTCGGCATTGCAAGGCGTGTTCCTCCTCCAAGTCCTTCATAGAAGATTGTAAACACCAAGAATAGTGTCTGGTTCTGCAAAATAAGTTTCCACATATTGCCATAGAGAGAATAATATTGACACAAATCAAATCTGCCGATGTATTCCACAGTGCGTCATCACACTACGGCCAAGTCCTTCACTCGAATCATTTTTACTTTTCCACCTCAGCATGTTTTGCGAGGCGGCTTCCTTGGCATGTCTTGTCAAAGCAGAGATCGTGTACCCTTTTACGGGATTCTCATCAATACGGACGTGGGTAACCCTAACCGCGCCATTTACCATGGCGCTTGGGAGGCAAACAAGTTTTATTAGGCAGGTGGGGACGCATGACCGCATCCACCCATATAAGGGGATAAGGATCCACCTTTTTACCTATGCCTTCTTCCTCCATTGCCTATCCATCTCCTGCCCACTTGAGCTCCAGCGCCAAATCTGCACTTCCCACCTCAACCTTCTCCAGCGATGTCCGGAGCGGGAGGCAAGTGGAAGGTCTCCTCCGTCATGGAGGGCGACGTAAAAAAGCTTAGGAAGGCCGGATACTTGTCCAAAGACATCGCGGACTGGCTTCCCGAGAAGGGGCAGCTCCTCCCCACCCCAAGGCCCCATGAGAGGGTAGTATTTCTTCCCCACTTCTTCCGCGGACTGGGTTTTCAACTTCACCCATTCGTCCGGGGGCCCATGTTCTACTACGGCCTGGATTTTCACGATCTGGCCCCGAACTTCATCCTCAACATCTCGGCGTTTATCATGGTGTGCGAGGCTTTCCTCCGCGTCCGCCCCCATTTTGGCCTCTGGCTCAAGACCTTCAACGTCAAGCCCAAGGTGGTGTGCGGCAACCAGGCGGAGTGCGGAGGTGCCATGGCGGGCAAGATTGCCAACGTCCTGTGGTTCGAGGGCTCCTTCGTAGAGACCCTAAAGGGGTGGCAAGCCGGGTGGTTTTACATCACCGAGCCACGCGATCCGAAATGGATCGCAGCCCCCGAGTTCCGATCCGGACCCCCCACGCGGCTCATGTCCTGGAAAGAGACGGGCCTATCGTGGGGTAACGAGGAAGAGGTGACCGTACTGAAGACATGCATCCCGTCCCTAGTAAACAAGTCAATCAGGCTTATAAATGTAGTCCAGGTCATGCCCGTTCGCCGAATCCTCCCGTGTCAACAACGGGACTTTACTCTGTGGGAGTTCGACCCGGCACAGCACCAAATCCTTAATAGGCTCTTCGACACGACGTATGAAGACGTCTGGAAGGCGCTAATCAAAGGTGCCGAGGCTCCCGCATCAGCTTCCGAGGTCCGCGGATATAGCTCGCAGCGTCACGCTAGCGAGGTAAGCTATTTTCACCTTTTACAGGATGTTCAGCTTTTTTCATAGTTTAACTTTATGCGGGACCTAAACTCCCTTACCTTTGACAGGCTTGGCGGGCGGTATCCGGACCGATTAACTGTCCGACTCTGCTGCCCGAAGACCCAGCCCCAGCTCTACTAGTAAAGCTGCTGGCTCCGGCGCCTTATGTGGTGCCGGAAAAGAAGGCCAAGAAGAAGAAGACCACGGGGACTCGAAAGAGTACCCGCAACGTGGTGTTGTCGGACTCGTCATCCGACGAGTCGGAGACGCCCTCCTCCCGTGAAAACGAGGAGGAGGAAGAAGAAAGCTCCCCCCCCAACGAAGGGAGGAAAGAGAAGGAAGGCCGCCCCAAGGGGGAAGGCCGAAGGGTCCAAGAAGAGGAAGACCCCTCCGCCGGACTACGCCCCCGACGCCGACAAGGACGAAGAGGAGTGGCCGGACAGGGCCAGGCGTCCGGCGAAATTGTAAGTGTTCGGATACCAGAGTAACTCATGATATTCCTTCTGTTGCGCAGCTTTCCCTAATGTCGAATATAATCATGCAGCCCACCCCGGGCCGAACTCAACGAATCATCGAGCGGCTCCCTGGATTCATCGGACGTGAACTCAGTTCCGCCCGTTGTCTCCCCCCGCACTGCGGATGACGCCGAAGTGGCGTCGCAACGAGCTCCGGGGCAGGAGGAGGTGGTCCTGGAGGAGCCGCAAGGCGACCTCCCAGACTCCAGGAGTAAAGGGGACAAGACCCCCCAGGGCTCCAAGTCCGGCTTTATGCCGGACACCGCGCCGGAATCTTCAACAGTTCCGGACTGCAGTAGGCAAACTCCTTCCAAGAGGAGCAAGTCTTCTGAACCGGCAGCCTCCGTCCAACCGGAGGCGCCGGACAATCTGCTAGAGGTGCTTGAAGGCGCCTCTATCGACGAGGAGCACCATACTATTATGAGTACGTTGATCCAGAAGGTTCAGTCCGCCAAGAGCGGACTGACTGAAGCTTGCGCTAGCCTTCTAACAGGCTTCGAGGTAAGTAAAAATATGTAAAAATATTACCGCATAGACAGTAGCCCCTGATGCTCTGTTTGGCGTTCGGAAAGAAAAGATGAATAGAGGATCTACTAAATTTCGCAAAAGTCTAACAAAAAGAGTCAATATGCGTATGCAGGCTTCGCTGCTATCCACCGCCGCACTAACTGCAGAGGTGGGTGTCCTGAAGCAGGACCTCGAATGGACCGAGCAAGATCTCGGCCTTGCCAAGAGGCAGCTCGAGGAGAAAGAAGGTAAGAATTACCTTACAGAAAAATTGCCTATAGAGAGGCGTGATTGCAAAAAATAACAGGATTGCACTGCTTATTATAGGGTCCACGACTGAGGTGGCGACCCTCAAGAAGGCGTTGTCCGAGGCCGAAAAGAAAACGGCCGCGGAGCGCACCGAGCGAGAGAAACATGGGGCTCAGGTCGGCGAGGTGCATCAAGAGCTTCAGGCTCTCATGAAAAAACATGAGAGTTTGGAGCTTGAGTCAAAGACCCAAACATCCGAGCTCACGGCGGCCCTTGAGGCTGCCAAGTCTGCCACGGTCGAGGCCCAAAAGGCCCTTCAAGAGTTGGAGGAGGTGAAAAAGATAGCAGCGGGTAAGGCATTCTCTATGCAAAGCAGAAATATAAAAGTAAAGTACTTGTTACTTACCCGAATCTGGAGCTCTCCAGGGGCATTCGCAGATCTTCCCCGCAGCGTATCCAACCCCGCCGCATTCTACCGAGCTGAATAGGGCAGCTCGACGGAGAAGGTGTTCTGGTCTCAGTATGCTGAGGCCGGACACCCTGTGCCCTTGAGCGACCAGCTGAAACAGCTGGTCGAGCTCCACAAGGTGGCCGAACAGGCCATGAAGGGCTTCATAGTTCGGCTGTGGCCCGGAGAGGCCCTGCCTGGGAGCTACTTCGGGCTGGTGCGGCGGCTGGTGGAGGCCTGTCCAAGGCTCGAGGTCATCAAGCGCTCTATCTGCATCGAAGGTGCCCGTAGGGCCCTTGCCCGTGCAAAGGTGCACTGGGGTAAGCTGGACGGTGAGAAGCTTGTTAGGGACGGGCCGCCGCCGGGGAAGGAGCATCGCAAGCCCGAGAACTACTATAAGGATGTTCTTGCGGGTGCCCGCCTTGTAGAGGATGAGTGTACCAAGGATGTAATTTTTGAATGAACTCGCTCGATTTTATCCTGTGCGCTGAAAACTTGTTCATATGCGCTAAGCAATGCTTATTGAATTTAAAATATTATTTTCTGTGCGGCCGTTTATCAAAAATTAAGAGATGGCCAGTCGTCGGCTTCTACCCCCATGCCACTAGTGCTGGGGTGTTCGGTGATAAACCTGTGCGCTCTTTTTCCCATGTTTGGGTCCTTCAAGGGAGGCGCTCAGCACGACGAACCAGGCAATCGGACTATAATGCTTGAACACTCTCACTTAGCCATAGAACTTTATAATTTTAAATTTCAGCGAAGCCCCTAGTTCGGAAGACCGAGTTCGGGGCGCTATCCATGCCTTGGCTGGGGTTATCCAGCTCCTCGCTCGAAGCGGCATAAGTCTTTAGGGACTCGAAAAACCTCTCGAACAGCGACCGGTCTCTCGCCTCATCATGACAGTCAGTTTTAGCTTTCTCCACTGAGGTGCTTAACCCAGCTCAACCGGGGCACAATCACAGTGGTTCTCCTGGTGCTACCTTAGCCGATATAGCGGAACGTAAGGCACCAAAACATAGGAGCCAGGCAAACCCAACTATTGACCCAAATCATGATTCGGAGCCGATGCATATAGTGCTATAAGTTCGGGGTGCCGCACTTGTGAAAGTGTACGGGCTTCTCACACCATATTAAAGGGTACTGAAGCCCCTGGCATACTTGTCGTACCACAGTGTACGGGTGCAACATGTCATTAATGAACATATATAAAAGAGAGTAATGCAAAAAATAGACAAAAAGCTAAGCATTGTTTATAGAGAGGCTATTTATCAAAGCCGAACGATACAAATACTGCGGTAAGTGGAAGATATTGGACTGTTCAGTATGTCCTGACCAAGGGCAGGCCACGGAATTGTATTTAAAACAGGTATAGCGCTCACAACAGAGACCACCTGGGATTCCATAATGCGACATGGCTTGTCTGCCTCCCTGGATCTTGCATCATTTGTGCGGCAGTCGAATTGCCGAACAGGTCGTCCGAAGTATGGAGTCCTGAAAGTAAAAAATTAAAAAAAAGAATCTGGCAGCCCCTAGTACGTTTTAAGCCGTATTTTGGGTGTGCCGTTATTGTGCCCCTTCCCATGTGCCCATGGTATTTCCAGGACGTAGTTATGTACGTGAGGTACTGGTTTCGCTATATTGTGAAAGCTGGGGTTGGGGCCGCATTGCTACGCTTTCTCAGAGCGTGCCAGGCTGTCCTGCTGTGGATTACTCCGTGCGCGCTTAGCAGTGTCTGGCTTTTTAATAGCCGGACTAGAGAAATGCCTGAGAAGGCTACTTTGTACCTCCGCTGCGAGAGCCGCCGTATGCTCCTCCATACGGAGGGAGCGTTCGGTGTTTCCGTTGACCGTAATTACTCCTCGAGGGCCTGGCATCTTGAGCTTGAGATATGCGTAGTGCTGCACCGCATTGAACGTTGCGAATGCGGTTCGTCCGAGCAGGGCGTGATAGCCACTGCGAAGCGGGACTATATCGAAGATTAACTCTTCGCTTCGGAAATTGTCCGGGGATCCGAAGACCACGTCAAGTGTTACTGAGCCTGTACAGTTGGATTCTACACCTGGAATGACGCCTTTAAAGGTCGTTCTTGTGGGCTTAATCCTTGAGGGATCTATGCCCATTTTCCGCACTGTATCCTGATAAAGCAGGTTCAGGCTACTGCCGCCGTCCACGAGGACTCTTGTGAGGTGAAATCCGTCGATGATTGGGTCGAGAACCAATGCGGCGAAGCCACCATGACGGATGCTAGTGGGATGGTCCCTTCGATCAAAAGTGATCGGGCAGGAGGACCATGGGTTGAACTTTGGGGCGACTGGCTCTATCGCACACCACAGCTCCCGCTTGGGAATGTGGGTTGCGTATATCATGTTCACCATCCGCACTTGTGGGGGAAAGCCCTTCTATCCGTTGTTGTTCGGCGGCTTGGGCTCTTCGTCGTCGCTATGCAGCCCCTTGTCTCTGTTTTCGGCCCTTAACTTGCCTGCCTGCTTGAACACCCAACAATCCCTGTTAGTGTGATTGGCTGGCCTTTTGGGGGTGCCATGTATCTGTCACAAGCGATCTAGTATTCGGTCCAAACTGGACGGGCCCTAAGTATTCTTTCTGAATGGCTTTTTCCGCTGACCGGATTTATAGCCTTTGAATCCGGCATTGACTGCCGTGTCTTCATTGTTGTCGCTGTTAACGCGGCGTTTTTGCTTATTCCGACGTGTCCTGCCACTTTTGTCCTTGGTATCCGAATTACCAGGGTTCTTTGATAAGTTGTTACTGCGAGCTAGCCAGCTGTCTTCTCCCGCGCAAAAGCGGGTGATGAGTGTCGTGAGGGCTGCCATGGATTTCGGCTTTTCCTGTCCTAGGTGCCGGGCAAGCCACTCGTCGCGGATGTTATGCTTGAGGGTTGCTAGGGCCTCTGCGTCCGGACAGTCGACTATCTGGTTTTTCTTTGTTAGGAACCGTGTCCAGAATTGTCTGACCGATTCCTCTGGCTGCTGAATTATGTGGCTTAAGTCATCAGCATCCGGCGGTCGCACATAAGTGCCCTGGAAGTTGTCGAGGAATGCGGCTTCCAGGTCCTCCCAAGAACCGATTGAGTCTGCTGCCAAGCTGTTAAGCCAATGTCGGGCCAGTCATTTAAGTTTGAGCGGGAGGTATTTGATGGCGTGTAGATCATCGCCGCGTGCCATGTGGATGTGAAGAAGGTAATCCTCGATCCATATCGCCGGATCTGTTGTGCCATCGTATGATTCGATGTTTACGGGTTTGAAACCCTCTGGGATTTTATGATCCATTACTTCATTCGTGAAACATAGCGGGTGTGCGGCGCCTCTGTACTAGGCTATATCACGACGCAACTCGGAAGAGCTATGTCTGTTGTGTTCGGCCCGGCCGGATTTGTTGTATCCGGAGTGAAGATCATTGTCACATGCCGTAGGGCACCTGCGCGATCCGTAGATCGATCTTGTTTGTCTTGCCTTATCCTCCAGTATGTCTTGCAGGTCGGGCGCATTTTCCCGTGCCTTAGTTGAGTGGCGTCGGGGCATGGCTTGGGTGGAGGGCCGACAGGCCTCTCTGTCGCGACCACGAGGTGACCGGTCTGCCATGTCATGCGCTGGTGATGTAGGTGCTTCCTCCTCTGATCGGGGTAGCGGCCTGCGCTTCGGGTAACTCTTGGAGGGGCGTTCGAGTTCATACTCTTCGGCCGCAAGGTCTTCAGTCCATCTGTCAGCTAGCAATTCTTGGGCAGCTCTAAGCTGTTGCTGCTTTTTCTTGAGGCTGCTTGCCATGGCTAAAAGCCTGCTTTTAAAACGCTCTTGTTTGGCGGGGTCCGATGGTATGACGAATTCGTCATCATCGAGGCTAGCCTCGTCTTCGGAGGGAGGCGTATAGTTATCATCCTCGACCTCTCGGTCTGCCACTCTTTCATGAGGGCTGGTTTCTCCATCTTCCTGTGCCGAATTTTGCTGAGATGGGTGTTCTTTGGCGCTATCCAGGGTAGTATTATCTCCCGTGCTGGAATCACCGTTTTTGCTTTGGCGGGATTTAGAGCGGCGCCGCTGACGCCGGCGCTTTTGCTGTTTCTTGGGGGCATCATCCCCCACTGTTCCATCGCCATCTCCATCTTTTGGAGTATCCACCATATATATGTCATATGACGAGGTGGCCTTCCAGCGCCCTACAGGTGCCGGTTCTTGTTCGTCTCCTGCATCGTCGTCCATGCCGTCGATGTCTTTGGAGTCGAAGTCAAGCGTGTCGGTTAGGTCGTCGACAGTGGCTATGAAGTGGGTGGTGGGTGGGCTTTGAATTTCTTCGTCGTCCGTATCCCAACCTTGCTGACTGTAGTCCGGCCAGGGCTCTCCTGATAAAGAGAGAGACTTTAGAGAATTCAGGATGTTGTTGAAGGGCGAGTGCTGAAAGATGTCCGCGGCGGTGAACTCCATGATCGGCGCCCAATCGGATTCGATCGGCAGGGGCGCGGGGGGCTCGGAGCTCGGAGAGGAATCCGGCTCCTTGGAGTCACGGGCCGTGCAGAGTGCGGGGCTGGCGTTTGGCTCGATCACCTTTGAGATTACAACCCCGAGGTGACGTCCAACCGCTCACCCTCGATTGGCGCAGCTGGCTCCGAATTAAGGGTCAGAGCCGGTGCGTTTGCGGCCTCCAGGGTACTGTTCGGCGGCAGAGCTAGATCATGCCCCACGAGACAGTGCGGCGCGCTCGGCTATGGCTCGAATTCGTCGAAGATCAAATCTCCGCGGATGTCTGCCATGTAGTTTAGGCTTCCAAACCTGACTTGATGGCCAGGGGCGTAGCTTTCGATCTACTCCAGGTGGCCAAGTGAATTGGCCCGCAGCGCGAAGCCGCCGTAGACGAAGATCTGTCCGGGGAGAAAAATCTCACCCTGGACCGCATCGTTTTTGATGATCAAAGCAGCCATCGGGCCTAAAGGCGACGACACCGAGGAACTCTCAATGAAAGCACCAATGTCGGTGTCAAAACCGGCGGATCTCGGGTAGGGGGTCCCGAACTGTGCATCTAGGCCGGATGGTAACAGGGGGCAGGGAACACATTGTTTTACCCAGGTTCGGGCCCTCTCGATGGAGGTAATACCCTACTCCTGCTTGATTAATATTGATGATATGGGTAGTACAAGAGTAGATCTACCACGAGATCAAGGAGGCTAAACCCTAGAAGCTAGCCTATGGTATGATTGTTGTGTATGGAGTTGATCGCCTACGGACTACAACCCTCCGGTTTTTATAGACACCGGATAGGGTTAGGGTTACACAGAGTCGGTTACAATGGTAGGAGATCATGAATATCCGCATCGCCAAGCTTGCCTTCCACGCCAAGGAAAGTCCCATCCGGACACGGGACGAAGTCTTCAATCTTGTATCTTCATAGTCCAGGAGTCCGGCTGAAGGTATAGTCCGGCTACCCGAACACCCCCTAATCCAGGACTCCCTCACAAGCCATGACGATCAAGGCCAAGCGGGCGCCAGGAGGGCGCCGGCCTGCGCAGGGTCCTTGTTTCCCCTTTGGTGCAAAGGGGGCAAGCACAGGCCAAGGCATCAAGCAAAGGTTACCATTCCGGTGCAACGAGACCAAGACCAGCCGGACGGCCGGACGGAGGTCACCGTGGAGCCCAGGACGGCGTCATCACCAGTGCTTTTGGCAGCGGAAGACCACCTTTGGTTAGGATAGCTTGTACTATATGTTCCCCTTCAAAATGGCCAATTGTTGGCGCCCTTCCCGCTCATTATTTGGGGAGAGGCCCAGGGCCTCTATAAGTAGAGCTAGCCTCACAGAGTAGAGGGACATCTAGAGATCTGTAGAACCCTAGCAGAAAGAGAGGAAGAACCCAGTAGAGACTAAGTAGAACACACCGCACCAGCTCAAGAACACCCCTCACGAGGCTGTTCTTCCCTTGTACTATTCATCATCGGCCCCTGAGGCAATCCACCACACCACACACTGGAGTAGGGTATTACACCACAACGGTGGCCCGAACCAGTATAAACCTCGTGTCTCTTGTGTTTCTCATCATTTTCATCTTAGTTCGCACGAGAGGATCAGACGTAGATCGGTAGGGGAGAGATCTCCGTGCGCACCCCAGTGTTCGAACCTCAAGGGTCTGCTGGAACCCGAAATCTGACAGGGTCGTCCCAGGCCCCGATTCCCCTCTGTTCTGCTGCACGCTTCCGATCTCTACTCGCCCCCAGCCGCCTGCCTTGCTAGCGACTTGCCGTCCCCGGACGGCATGACTCTAGGAGGAGACTCCAGACTAGCAGGAGGTCAGGAGCCACTCGCCCTACAACATCACAGCTGCCCGGGCGCGCCGCCGTGCCTATCTTCCAAGTTCGTTTAGGGCTCAAGCGTGCAGCACCCACTACGCCAACCCGATTTATCCTGAGATACGTCCTCAACACTCAGCACTTCAGTAGCCACTCCTCATCACCCATTTTCTAATTGATTCATTACTCATTAGGCAGGACTGTCATTCTAGTTTTTTGTCTGCTGAGTGCTCCCTACACTTAATGGTTCAGATGTATTTCAGTAATCTTTAGTACCTGTAAATTTCACAGGGTTCCAAAATTCTGGCCCTAGGAACAGACACTTGTCATTTTGGATTGTTGGTCGTAGTGGCATTGACCCAAATTATTACTGCAGGCCAGGTTTGTTGACAATTTTACTTGTATTTCTTACTCATTCGATATGATATCCAATTATTCACATCGATTAGTTGCAAACAGTAAGTGCTAGACAAACTTCTTGATTTAGATTTTGGACGGTCTCTTACTACATTTACAATTCTGCATACTTGTCCTAGTGAGCTCACAAGTAAATGATTGATTCACTACATCTATGCTTGCCTTCTCATATTTGTTGTTAATATTCTTTTAGGGTGGACCACCCTGTTTCAAAATATTGGAACCATAGACATGAGTGAATAGTATTTCTCTATGTGATCTCTTCCATCATGTGTGGGCAATGAACACTGCATTGTATAGAAAGAAAGTGTCATTTCCAGCTTTTACATAGGCTCCAGTCTTTTACATGGAATACAATCTGCCTACTTGCTTTGTGTCGCACTACCAACACTCCACCCTTGAAGCTAAACATTATGCCACTCATGATTCCTTGGTTTATTTGTTCAAATACGAATTTGATATGATTCTAATGTTCCTACTTCAGTTTCGAAATGTGTATCTGCCTGTTATAGAGACATAAGCGGTTTGTATTTCTGTGTGTGGTCTGGTCAGCAAGTTTGGGGGGTGAACTTTGCATATGCAGGGGTTTATAAGGAGACACTCTCCGAGTTGAATCCGCAATGCATTCCATAGATAATCTGACTGATTTTTATGTTTTCATGAATCTCAGATTCTAAACAGCATCATAATGATTATGAGCTTCCGCGCATGAAAAGAATAAAGCAGAACAATGCCATGGCCGTCAAACTTGGCATTAAGGGATTGAAATCAAGTCTGGATACAAATGCAATGCAAACGCTCTCCACCTAAAGATTCATGCTCAGAATATGATCCTAACAGTGATTCTGAGCTAGAGGGAGACCTATCTCAATGTAGCTCCCTAGTAGAGGAGTCAGAGGCAGATACCCTATCTTATTAACCCATCAAGGTTCTTGCTCTAACTTTCCATGGTTATATTGGTCACACATATCTTGCAACAGATGCTATTCATTGCTTCTACTTTTTTGCACTGCCATTAGCTTAGTTTACACATCGTGTATGTGAATACACCCTGCCAATCCATTTTCAGTACATATTCCATCTATCATCATACCATAATTATCCATTCAAATGTTGTTCTTGTGTATCCACGTTCGAAAGGAAGAGGGGATTGCTGGTCGCGGATAAGCACAAGCAAAGTATTTGGAAAAGGTAGTGACACTGATAAATCAAATAGCCCATTAGGTGTAGTTGCAATATCACCTGACCTACAAAACACCCCAACTCTAGCAGACTCTAGCCCTACTACACTGGTCATTTCTGATGCGCCAACTTAGCAGACCCCAACTACAGCAAACAATATGATGATGCCAGTTGACATAGCACCAGCTCTACGACGCAAAACCCCCATTCCAGTAAAGAGTACACCAAATCCAGTTGCCAAATCCCTTTTCGAACCAGAGAGAACCCCAATTGCAGCAAATAGGACGCCTGTTCCATTTCTTCCCAGTTTAGAAGATGAAGCTTATATTATTGTCAGGAACTTTGTGCGCATCTTTCCTTCATGGAAAGATTATACCACAGACACAGAACAGTTTCCAGTTTTCCTCTGCAACTTACGCATAAGTAATATACTAATGTTATTCATGGTAATTACTGCATATGTTTCTGCTGACAAAAGACAAAAGATTTCATTCTTTTAAATAGGCAAGGACCAAACTGGATTGTTAAGACGAGCAAGGATTGGTTGCGCTTTTCAAACACTCGTTGATGAAGTATCGTTCCTACCTGAGGCAAGCGCACTTCGATGGCAAGCCTCTAAAAGAAATTTCTGTAAAGTCTCCGGTGCTACATTTATCCGACAGTGACTGGAATAATCTTGTTACACATTGGTCTCATCTGCAGCGTAAAGTATTGTCTATGACATCACATCACAATTCGAACTACATTTGTGCATTTGCCTTGACGTATCACTTGTACGAAAACTGTTAGCAGAAGAACATTCACTATCAATGGACCATAGAATCTCGCAACTATACTGCACACTACATTACTCCTGTGAGTACCTCTTGCCATGTATGACCATACTTACTTTCATAGCTGTTTGATTATGTAGCATCACTGCACATGTTAGCCTCGTTATCATCCATTTGGTGGACATTATAAGATCCGTATGGACTCTTACGTAAATCTAGAATCAACCCAATGCTTTTGAAGAGGTTTAGCTCTGTAGTCCTCTCGTAAGGACCGAACGTCTTCTATCACTCTACTTATAATAACAGATACTCCCTCCGTCCCATAATATAAGAACATTTTTACAGTACACCAATGTTCAAAACACTCTTGTATTATGGGGAGAGGGATTGGTTCATTGTGTAGCATTCTGCAACTTATCTCCCTCGCTCACCATTTACTAAAAGATATCATATCTATATTTAATCTTATCAAAAAGTTGAATACACAGACAATGCCAGTGCAGAAGTGTAGCCCATTGGTCTTGTCAATACATTTTTTCCTATAACGCTTGTACTTCCAGGGATTGGTAGTTGATTATGTAGCATGAATCTACATCTTATCTTCATTATCCTCTATCCCTTCCAGTATTATCATATCTATAATTACTCTATACAAAATGTAGAGTACAGGAAATGCTTATGAAGAAGATTATGTGCTGAAATTCTTGAGTTATCCTTCCCTTGACATGGAGAAGGGCATTATAAAGCCGGTGTTAACTATTAATGTAAGTCAGTCCTTCTAAAGCCTTTATCCTCAATTGTTGTTTAATTTGCTCATACTCCCTATCGTTTACTGCTGTTTAGTTTGATGTTTCTATCAAAATGCATGTTCGCAAGAACCGTAAGTTCCAAGTTTTACTTGCAAAACCAAATTCCTTATTCATACCATGCACATTACTCAATACTACCTATATGTATGCTTGTTTTTGTGGATCTATAATCTAGTGTGTGGTGAAGTAGCCCACGTATGCACCTTGTCATCTCCTGTTTTATCTGACTGATGTGGCTGATGATATGAACAACATGCCATGCACATTAACCAAAATAGATACAATGATTGTCTTTGCCCTTCATCTATGCTTGTTATGTTGACATGGTAATCCAGTAGTGTGGTGAAGCTCCCCGCATTATGAACCATGCCAGATTATGCTATTGATATTTTGAACTTACTCTTTATTTTCTAATTTGAAATTGGATGGAATTGACATCACATTTATCATCTTTGTTTATACACATGGAAAACCTGTCATCTCTCTGCTTGTTTCAGGGTGTTATGCCTGATGGCATGCACAAGTCTGCTGAAGGTTGTGAGACAAACCCAACATATATTGCAGCAAAGAAGGCAAAACATCTTGAAGATAGCGAGACAACCCAAAAGTCTTGTCTTGATGCAATGTTCAAGTTACTTGACAATAGCAGTTAGACAAGCTCACAGAATTCGATGTCTGAATCAGTTCGAATTCTTCAGTCCCAAGTTCTAGTAGAAAGGCATTCCGCAACTCAACTTCGAGTTGAAGTCCTATCTCTAAGAAAGATTGCGGAGAACACCAATGAGAAACTCAATGCTAAACAGCTACACCTAGAAGCTATGGTCGACATGCTAGGCCGGTCTCATAGCCTTGCTCAGCAGCTTGCGCAGCAGTTCCCGCACAAGCCTAATCGTTCTCAAACTGTCTTGGAAGTTGTCTCGGTTTAGTATTATTTTGTTACGCTGCAATGGTGCCCAGTTTTTGTAATCTGCTTCTTCGTTGCGCTTTAGGACACTGGTGGCGAACTTCGATGCCCAATGGATGTAATATACCATAAATCCTTTATTGTATAGTGTAGGTTTATTCTTAATTCCAACTTGTTACTGGCATCATTCGCTATCTGAAAAAAAATCTGATGTGGTCGACCGGGCCGAAACATTCGCCTCTAACGGGCCTGGTTTTTAGCGGGCCACAATTGGGCTGGCCTACATCTTTCTTAGGCCTGAATGGCTATTGGGGCGTTCACACTTTGCGCCAGGCCCACAACTTACTCCGGCCTATATTCGGACCAAATTTTAGTTGGGCCTTCTGTGGACCCATCGCTTAGATTGGCCCATGTAGTGTTGGGCCATTAACATGCTGAATATTCTACTGGCCTGTTACAGCCCAGAATAGACCGTGGGCCTTTAGCAGGCCGAAATGCATGTTGGGCCTTAATTTTCACTAGTCATCGACGGGCCTTCAGCAGGCTAAAATATAGAGCGGGCCTTTTTTGGCCTAGTTATATGACGGGCCATTACCAGGACGAAATATATCTTGGGCCTTAGTTGGCCCACTGATATCATGGGCCTTTAGGAGGCCGAAAGCTTAGTACAGTCACCAACACGCCGAATTATATGACAGGCCTTTAACAGGCCCAACGTCACGTTGGGCCGGAGGTCGCGTCAGACCATATATGGCCCATGGGCAGCATGGGCCATTCCCAGGCCGAAAGACTCGCTGGGCTGAAATGGGCCCTTGTCTACATCGGGCCTCTAACATGCCGAAATTCACTTTGTTGTATTTGGGCCCAAATATTTGGCGAACAACTAATGGGCCAGATCTGGCTTCTGGCCATAAATGGGCCTTTATGAAACAGGTTGTTATTGGGCTGGCCCACTAGTACCTAAGTAAGTACTACGGGCCTTTGACTGGGCCGGCCTTTTTAACCTATGTGGGCCTCTGTTGGGCCCTGCCATGTGTCGATATATCATAGGCATGTCTCCTCCAATGGACGGGCGACATTTGGCACACCGAGGAGTAGACATGTGTTTCCTCCGGCCAATGAGAATTTTACACATGGAAAATCACCATTGGTCCGGGTTGTTAACGGGTTATCAGATCCAAAACTGGACCCGATAGCTTAACGGCGTGACGTTATGGTGGATGCCATGTGTCGGTCACCCTTGACGAAAGCACTTCCATGACAAGCCATTTATCGTCATGGAAGTGGACACTTCTGTGATGATAATTTTGGTAATGTCATGGAACACTTCTACGATAGCACATGTATGACTGTCTTGATTCTATCATAAAATTGTCATGAATGTACATGCATGACAGAAAATGTGACCTACTGTGACAAACACATATCATCACGGAAGTGTCTTTTATTTGTAGTGCTGGACCAAGTTTTCAGTTGCCTGAGATGTTTTTTGTTCCTGAAGAAGCTGTATATTGAGGTGATGTTCCTTTCCTGTTAAATGTGAACCATAGGGGAGTTCAATTTTTGCACCTTTTCCCAAGTTTACAATGACTATGTACTATGATTTCGGAAGGAATTTTGGAGGATTTTAGGACATACATCCCCACCCCATATTGGTTGCTTCATTCATATGGTTACCATCGTCCAAAAACATTTCTCCTTTGGATTCATGTGTACTAGTTTTCTTAGGGAATTTTTCATCCAATCCAACCTCTTGTGAAGAAGGCTACATGTTTCTAGATTGTAATCAAAGTAATGCCCATGTTAATGATGACAGATCGAAGATGGCACGTTGGTGCATTTTACAAATCCTGCAAACCAAATGGGCATGTAGCAGTGTTCAAAACTGCATGTAGGCACTAACACGTTCTCTTCTTTTGCAGTGCATATTAGGCCCAGTGGAAGATGTTGATAACGACAATCACATCGGATGCCTGGATCCGCATCTCACAAATATTACTTTGAACTCCTACTGAGGGACCCCACAGCAGATTACACTCGCCATGTTCTTTCTTGCCAGAGCAAAGGTGCTAAGGGTACTGAGGTTGAACACGCATTAAATTACGAAAGATCAATGGTATGATTATCAGAGGCGACTGGTACTGCGGAATGGAAGTGCCTCCAAAAATTCCAAACTTCGTATTGGAAGAGCATATGGCAAAGCAATTGGAAGTTATTGTGTCAAACCCATACAAGACTTGTCAGCGGCTGATCCCTTTTCAGAAATTATGCCGTTTGCAATGTTTGCATTTGGTCGTTGTAATCTTTGAATTTGAACCTTGCAATATTTATGGTATTTGTTATATTGAACCGTTTCTTTTCTCTTGTCTCAACGCAAATAGTTCATCCTGGTGAACCGCATGTCATACATCGCACACACCTTGATCTGGCTGACCATTTGTTTTGTGTTGCCTAATCACAAACAGTTCATCCGAGTGAACTGTATGTTGTACATCGCACACACCTTGATCTGGCTGGCCGTTTTCTTGTGTTGCCTAATCACAAACAGTTCATCCGAGTGAACCGTATGCTGTACATCGCACATGCCTTCATCAGGCTGCCCATTTCTTTTGTTCCTCCTCATCGCAAACGGTTCATTTAACTGAACCGTATGCCCTAGATCGCACACGCAACTAAAATCTGAACTGTCTTTGATGCATCCTCCATTGCCAACATTTTGCGCATTTTTTGACGATTTTTTACATCCCCGTTTGTGATTAATGCAGCGCACACAGTTTCGTGAAAGGGTCTCTGATCGTAGTGTCGCGTTCGCAGCATCCCGCAGTAGTGTGACCCAATCCTAGAAATGTACAAGGTACTGGAGTTTGTTTCTCCTAGTCATTCCAAAATAGAATGGCTCAACGGACCACAAGAATAATAGGCATCGATGAACACGTATGCACGACTACTCCTAACTATCAATTGATAGATAAAGGTTAGAATTCAATTGAAGAGGGGAAACTCAAAGGAACATATAACTTTCTGAGTTGTGGGTGCATAGATTAGTATGTCGAACAAAGCTCAACAAATTTTTCCGGATAACCCATGCAGAAAGGTAGATCTGGCAGAGTCACAATATAGAATGGAGAACTCATCAAGAGCACTCTTATTGTGATGTTTTGGTTCAGGAGAGCTTCTGCCATGATGGTTCACGGTATTGGCAGAACGATATACCATGGACCTTGAGGACTATCACAAAGGTTACTAATATCCTAAAGGATTGAGCAAACACTATCAACAGGAGGTAAGTGGAGTGAATCTTGGGTTCAAGAACCTAGGAATAGAATTCCTACTAACAAAGGGCATCACAGAATGCTTTCGAGAATGATGGCCAGAATCATCACACTAGGAACACAGAACATGGCTATATTAATAGGTGATCCTCTAAGACACCTAGGGTCATAATATTAGCTCCAACATATATGTCGAGGCAACAAAGTACCTCAACGCACTAGCAGATCTTGGGTACGGGGTTCCGAACTATGCGTCTAAGTATCGATGGTAATAGGAGACAAGGGACACGATGTTTTACCCAGGTTCGGGCCCTCTTGATGGAGGTAATACCCTACGACCTGCTTGATTGATTTTGATAAGTATAGGGGTTACAAGGGTTGATCTACCACGAGATCATAATGGCTAAACCCCAATTGTCTAGCCTGTATGATTATGATTACCACTACGGACTAAACCCTCCGGTTTATATAGATACCGGAGGGGGCTAGGGTTGTATAGAGTCGGTTTACATAGAAAGGAATATTCACATCCGCACGCTAAGCTTGCCTTCCACACTACGGAGAGTCCCATCCGGACACGGGAGAAAGTCTTGTGTCTTACATCATCATGGCCCATTAGTCCAGCCCACGTCACATAGCCCGGACGCCTGAGGACCCCTTAATCCAGGACTCACTCAGTAGCCCCTGAACCAGGCTTCAATGACGATGTGTCCGGCACGCAGATTGTCTTCAGCATTGGAAGGTGGGTTCCTCCTTCGAATACTTCAAAGCAGTCCTCGAACACAGAAAACGTGTCTAGCTCTGCAAGACAGGCACCACACATAGCCGCAAAGAGTATAATATTTCACAAGTCCCATCTACTGACAACTATTTTGTAGCAAGACATTACGTCCTTGGCCAGTCATTATTTTGAATCGTTGTTTAGCTTCCCGCTCCATATTTCGAGGTGCGGTTTTCATTGGCACGTCTTATCGAAGCAGATATCGTGTCCCCTTATCACGAGATTCTCATCAATACGGGTGTGGGTATTCCAACCGCGCCATCCGCGCGACCCGTGGGGAATAGGCGAGTTTTAAGGGAGTGGGGAGGCGCTTGATATTTGCTGCCTTTATAAAAGGATAAAGATCCATTCTTTCACCCCACGCCTTCTTCCTTTCTGCCCATCTGTTCTCGAGCTCCAGCGCCCAAGCTTCCATCCTTTCCGCCTCCAAAAAGCACTCCGACCATGTATGGATATGGAATACAGGGAAAGTGGATGGCCTCCTCTATGACGGAGGGGAACATCACAGAGCTCCGGGAAGCGGGGTACTTGGCCCAGGGAATCGCCCACCGGTTTCCAGCCAAGGGGCAGACCATCCCCACCGCGGAGCCCAACGAGAGGGTGGTATTCACCCCCCACTTCATCCTCGGGCTAGGATTTACCCTCCACCCCTTCATCCATGGACTCATTGTCGTGTGCGAGGCCATCCTCCGCATCCTACCGCACTACGGATTATGGCTGAAGATCTTCAATGTGAAGCCGAAAGTGGTGGATGGTCAACATGCGGAGTGCGGAGGTGCCATGCTGATAAAAATATCCAGTGTCAGATGGCCCACTAGCACCTTTGTGGAAACCGTCAAGGGGTGGTAGAAGGAGTGATTCTATGTCACTGAGCCCCGCGACACCACCTGGGCCGCGGCTCCGGAATTCAAGTCCGGCCCCCCAATGCGGCTTACCTCCTGGGCTAAAAAGGGCCTGAACTAGACGTCGTCAAACGAGATATCAGCGGTGCAAGTGCGCGTCAAGAGCACGGTGGACAAGAACATCAAGCTCGTCAATGACGTGATGCTTTTTCGCCGGATCCTTCCCTGCCAAGCCGGACTTGCCATGTGTGGGAGTTCGATCCGGACAAGCACCAGACCTTGCGACAGTTATTCGGCTCCATGCACAAAGATATGTGGAAGGTGCTTTTCAAGGCCAATCAGACGTGGCAGCAGTAGTCCGAGGACCGCGGATATGACCTGACCCATCGAGCCAGTCTGGTAAGTTCTTCATACGTCAAGGTGTATCTCTTCCTGTGCATCCAAGGAAGATGTCTAAGTTTCTCCATTTGTCTTTTTAGAGCTGGATAAAGAAGGCAGAGCGGCTCCAGTGTCCGGCTCCGTTGCTCGAAAACCCAGCTATCCCGCTCCTGATGAAGATGCTGGTTCCAGCGCCCTGCCAGGTGCCGGAGAAGAAGGCCAAGAAGAAGGGCCAGGAGACAAGAAGCGGCATCCACCGTAGAGGCACTTCGGACGCAACATACGAAGACGCCGAAACCCACTCCTCTCCCACCGAGAATGACGAGGAGGAGGAGGAAAGCAATTCTCCCCCCGAGGGGGAAGGAAGAAAAGGGCGGCCTCCATGTATTTGGAGACAGAGGCGTCCAAGAAAGGGAGAGTCTCCCTTGTGGATGATTTCGAATCGGACACCGATAACATCCCTGAGTGGCGTCCCAGCAAGAAGCCCCTGGCTGGATCATAAGTACTCAAAGGCACTTACACACATACATATCCTTTTTGCTTCCTGGTTTTAATATGTTGAATCATGTGCTACAGTCCAGCTCTTGCTCACCTCCAGCGATCCTCATCTTCAGGGAATTCGCTGGATCCAAAGGTGATGCACAGTGGGTCGCTTCCGCCGTCCTCCTCCCCCAAGACTATGGACGACGCCGAAGTGTTGTCCCGAAGGACCCTCCCATGCCAGGGAGAGGTACAGGAGGCCACCGAGGTGGTGCCAGAGGGTGAAACCTCAGCCGCCGGACAAATGGGGGAGCAATACTATTCTAGAGACTGACGACAGGGGCCATACCCAATTCGACCCCCAGTCGAATACTATTCTAGAGGCCCGTACGACTCCAGAATCAGGTAAGCAGCCTCCTTGGAAAGAAGGACGTGCACCTATTCCGATGGTGACCTCTGTCCATCCGGAGGCACCGGATACTCTACTAGAAGCACTCCAAGGTGCTTCCATTGTAGAGGAACACCATATCCGTATGGGTACGGTGGTTGACAGGGTTCAGTCCATTAAGAGCGGACTAACTGAAGCCTGCGCCAGCCTTCTAATATGCTTTGAGGTACATGGCGCAATTATGCAAAAAGAATGCCGTAGTACAGATAGTAGCCCCTAAGACTTTGTCCGGTGTTCGAAAAGAAATGCCGGATAGAGGATCAAATAATTTTCGTAGGATACTAATCATATATGTCTATGTGAATAAGCAGGAGTCGATACTGGTTGTGACCTCCCATTCTGCCGAAGTAGCCGAACTGAAGCAGAGGCTGGAGCAGGCCGATGAAGAGCTCGGCCGCGTCAAAAAACAGCTTTAGGTCAAGCAAGGTACGTAATTACCTATTCAGATCATTAAAATGATATGATTTGTTTGTGTTGATCACGTTAATATGGTGCTTCATAGGAGCTGCGACTGACATGGAGTCCCTCCAGAAGGCTCTGAGCGAGACCCAGAAAAAGGCGGACAAGGAACAATCCGCCCACAAAAAACATGAATCAAGGGTCGGGGAGGTTCAGCAGGAGCTCTAGGACGCCGTAAAGAAGTGTGAGTCCTTGGAGCACAAGGTTGTGGACCAAGAGTCCGACCTTGCTAAGGCCTGCCAAAGCGCACAAGAGGCCCGGATTGAAGCCCAGGGCACCCTACGGGAAGTCCAGGAGGCCAAAAATATTGCGGCGGGTAAGACCTTCATTATGCAAAGTAAATTTGTGAAGAAAGGGTACCTCTTACAGACCCGGATATGGAGTTCTCCGGGAGCGTTTGCGGATCTGCCTCGCAGTGTGGTTGATGCTGCGGAGTTCTTTTGAGCCAAGGAGGGGAGCTCATCAGAGAAGCTATTCCGGTCGCAATACCTTGCACCCGAGCATCCGGTGGCCCTCAGCGATCAGCTGAAACAGCTGTCCGAACTGCATAGGGTGGACATATTGGCCATGAAGGATTTAGTAATCCATCTATGGCCTGCTGTAGCCGTACCCAGTAGTCACTTCAGGCTCATGAAGGGATGGTTGATGCCTGCCCTCGGCTTGATGCCATAAAGCGATCGGTCTGCATCGAAGGTGCGCGGATGGCCTTCCCCCGCATCAAGATGTAGTGGACGAAGATGAACGCCGTCAAGCTTGCGGTCGAGGGGCCGCCTGAGGGCAAAGAGCACCGCATGCCCGAGCACTATTTTGATGAGGTCCTGGAAGGACCCCGCATTGTATCGGGCCACTGTACGATGGACATTATCTTTGAATGAATGTATTTGTGTTTATCCAATCCTATATTATGGAACAAAGCCTATATGTAATATATTGCTTATTTTTTTTCGAAAATATTTCCCCCTGTGCGGCCGTTTATTTAAATTGGTGAGTTGGCCAGTCGTCGGCTTCAGCCCCATGTAGATAGTACGGGGGTGTTTGGATTGGAACCTAAATACACTTGACCCAAGGGTTTGGTCCTTGAAGGAGGTGTTTAGTGCATCACACTAGGTAATCGGACTATGTGGCTTTATCACCCTCACTTAGCCATAGGTGTTTGACAAATAGGAGTATAGGCGCAGCCCCTAGTTTGTTTATCTGGACTAGGTAATGTAAACACCTGATCGGGTGAAGTCGATCCGTCGCGTAATGTGGAAGAAATCACAAGAGATTTAACCACCGAATAGCTGACCAGCTCTTGCCGCATCATGACAGTCAGTTTTCGGCTTTCTCTACTGAGGTGTTTATCCGGATGAACTAGAAACACAATCACAGTAGTTATCCCTTTACTACCCTAGCCGATAAAACAGAACGTAAGGTAGCAAGCACGGGTGTTGGCAACCCAACTATTGACCAAAGACATGATTCGCAGCCGATGCATATAATGCAATATTCGGGGCGCCGAATTGTAATGTAAAAAGTGTTCGTACTTGTTGCCAACATACAGAGAGCAAAGAAGCCCCTGGCTTGTTAAGTCGTACCGAAGTGTATGGGTGCAAATTAAAAAAAATTAAATATACACTACTAGGAAAAGGCCTACTAATGGCGCACCGGTTTTGCCTACTAATGGCGCATCACCGGTGCACCATTAGTAGCACGCCACTAGTCCAGTGCGCCATTAGTATATAACACCATGCGCCATTAGTGTGCCTCCCAGGGGCCATATTTAACCATGTGCTTTGGCACACTAATGGTGCACTACAGATGGATGCGGCATTAGTATACTTGGCATACTAATGGCACACTCTGTAGTGATGTGCCATTAGTATTAATATTAGGTTTTATTTTTTTTACTTTTCTGATTTTTGCACATGTTACAAAATATATTATTTGACAGAATATAGACAGTAGCACATAGCAACAGCAGATTCATTGAATACAATAGAAGATTAGTCTCCGAATACAATTCATCATATTAGTCTCCGAATTCAAAAGACCGAACAAACATAAAACATTACAAGTCTCGAGACCGCGAGTATCGAGTTTGTCGGAAGTAATACAAATCCTAACAAGTCCTACTAATCATCATTGTACAACTTCTACTCGTTATTCATAACAAGTCATACGATCATCATCTTGATAGTCTTCGAACCAACCCTACTTAATTGTTCTTAGCACATGATCATCAGTATTAGGCAGGACCTAAATACCCTATTTAAGCTAAAATAACATAAAACATTATAGACCCTGACTGTCCATTATGGAGAATGGAGAACATCATGTCTCCAATTCTTGCGCTTTGCTTCCTTTTGCTTCCAAGAAGCTCCTTACGACTGTCCATACATTTTTTCCATCCTTTGATTTCATGTCTCCACTTCTTTTAGAAATCTCGTATGGACAGTTGAGATTCGTAGGACGACCTGGTTGTATGTTCAAAACATTAACACTACCTTTCAGATACATCATATGAGGCACACAATTCTCTGGGATTATCTGTTGAAAAACATAGTAATAACTTCATAGTTAGCAATGATGTACTAGTTTTAGAAGTATGCAAAAGATGCACGGATGTCGTAATAGTAAAAATCTTACCAGGGTATCTACATGGTAGTTACCATAGTTGAACACATGCACTAGTGGCACGTATTTACCATAATGTTGAGGAGTTTGATTGTAGATATTGTAATTCTCAATGTCAGTACAAAATCCGACCAAATGATTATTCTCCTTGTAAGTTGTTAATTCGGAGCCATCGGTGTAGTGGGTTTTGTCTACCATCTCCCGCACATTCCTTGAACAATAAAAATAAGCTGTCAATGGAAATAAGCTGTCAACTATTTTGAAATAAACAATATAAATTAGCTAATAACTATGTTTGAGAAACTCACATAGCAGTAGAACTGGAGGCGTATCAACAAGGACCCAAATGTCCATATTGTCTTGGTTGATGTCAGGATTACCAAGATCCATGGTGATAAGCAAACCCTCATCAAAACCATACATCTTGCAAAATGCTTCCCAATTTTTGCAACCAAAATGGGTTACGCTCTCAGAATTATATAGATTTACTTCAAAGTCCACATCGTGATGAGTCCTTAGGTGAATTTTCTTTGTTTCAGAAATTTCATGGTCTTCAAAATCCATCCTCTCCAAGACATAGCGTCTTGCATGGCATGGGATAAGCTATACTCGAATTGTAAAAGATGAAAATTACACGTTGAAATAGTTGAAGTCATGCTTAATTATGAAAATAACACTTGTCGTCGTTGTGTATCGTTTCAACTTCGAAGGTCTCCTCGAGCTTAATGCTGAAGCGCCGATCATCGTCCAGGTGAGGCATGTCGCACAGACCTCGATCATCGTGGCACCAGTCGCACTCCGCCGGGAGACTTTCGTCGTCCGATGATGACGACGACATATCCTACATTCATAATTCAAACCTACATCATTTAGGGTTTGTCAACACCGAGGCATCCTAAAAGCTAAGCTTTTATCATTTAGGGTTTGTCGACACCGAGGCACCCTAAAAGCCTAAGCTTTCATCATTTAGGTTCTTATCGACACCGAGGCACCCTAAAAGCCAAGGTTTTATCATTTAGGGTTTGTCGATGTCGAGGCACCCTAAAAGCCTAAGCTTTCATCATTTAGGTTTTGTCGACGCCGAGGCACCCTAAAAGCCTAAGCGTACATCATTTACGTTCTCATCGACACCGAGGCACCCTATAGAAGCCAAGTTAAGTTTTCATCATTTAGGGTTTATCGATTTCGAGGCACCCTAGGTTGGGCCTAATCACTTGGCACTAATCACTTGGCTCTATTGCCACCTATGTTGGGTTTATCATCTAGGGTTTATCGATGCTAACGAGAATTCTAAGTTGGGCCTAATCAGAGGAGGCCCTTGAGTAGCAAGTACCCCATATGTCCGATTTTTAGCAAAGTCATGCTAAAATTCACGAAAAATTTTAGCATGACCTTTGCTGAAAATAAGACATATGGAGTACCCGAATTTTCCGAAACGGAAGTTAATCGACATTCCGGCAAACTCAAGGGCCTCTCGGGGTACCTGCAAAATCATCACGACACGATGGTCGGAGACAAAACCCAGCAAACTAGAACCACAATGTGCCTCTACTTTCATATGGATGAAAAGGCCACAGACCATATGGTCCTCTGCTTTCATATGGACAAAAATCAGCTCAACTTATGTGAGCTTCTATTCCATATCTAATAGGTCACCCAACAAAAAATCATGAATAGTTTTAGCTGAAAAAAATCATGGATTGCTGTTAACTGAAAATTAGTGAAAGAAACTGTTGCTGATCATGGATTACTGTCAATTAAAAATAGAGCATCTGGCTTGTCTTATCATGTTCACTAGGTCAACAAAAATGAATAGGTTCAGTAAACTTGAAGTACTCAACACTAAACATGGTTCAGAGCTCACTACACTACACTACATCGTGCAATGGTTCAGACCTCACTACAATAGAACAAGCTCACTACACTACACTACACATGCTTAAACTCTGAACATAAACAAACACCAGCAATGCAATATGTAAACTACCTCTGTTTCTAGGCAACAAGAGTTACCATCAATGCTTTTGAGTTTATTAAGCACCTTCAGTTCTGAGTTTTAAATGTCAAAAGAGCTTCACAGAATCTTGAATCCTCCAAATCACTCTTAACAGTTATGCATTGCACAAAGGCAGCAATGAGCCAATGATATCAGTAGCAATAATAGGTGCTTACATTCTCATAACGTCAGTATTAGTTAACCAAAATTCAACCTACAGAGTTCTAGTACAGTGAGTAACTGCCAATTCTTTTAATAGAAGCACAATTAACAACACAACTAGGGAGTCTAGGACAATGCCACCAGATAGAATTTGAAGGAAAAACGTTCTTCCAGAACCGTCAAGCCACAATCATACATAGAGTGGCTGATCATATAAGCTATATTTAAATAAACATCAACTAAACTTGATGACAAGAAAAACTACAATCACATTGATACAAACTAGATCATATAACAATAGTAAATTGCTGCTCCATATAGCAATAGTAATGCACCTAATCAACATTGTAGAGCATCCTGTTACAAACTTGTTCTGATCCTACAAATTAATGGGGAGGAAGAACTAGGGAGGGAGGGAATGGTAATGGTTCAGAGAAGAACAATAGTAATGCTCCATATAGCAATAGTAATGCTCCATATGTTCTGATCCATATAGCAAGAAGAACTAGGGAGGGAGGGAATGGGGAGGAAGGGTGGAGAGGTTGGAAGGAGGAGAGGTACCTGGGCGGGCGTGGCCAGTAGCCGGAGGGGTCGGGGTCGGGGTCGGCGGCGGCGTTGAAGGGGTGGCTCGAGGGCGTCCGAGCTCGTCCGGGTCCTCGTAGTCGAAGAGGAAGACGATGACGGTCCTCATGGGCGCCTCGGTTGGTCGTGGGGAGGACGGCGGCCACGTGCTTCGCGGGTCGGGGGGCACGGGAGCGGCGGCGCGGGGGAGCAGGGGCGGCGGCGCGGGGGAGCCGGAGCGGGTGTGGCGAGGGATGGAAGGGGATCTGGCGAGGGAGAGGGAAGGAGGTATCGGGCGAAGGGCCAGGTATCCAGCTATAGAGGGGGGAACGTTAGTAATGGCGCACCATCGAGGGGTGCGCCATAAAAACACTCATAGCAATGGCGCACCAACCTCTGGTGCGCCATTAGTAACTTTTTTTCTGATAACAATGGCGCACCCTCCTCTTGTGCGCCATTAGTAACTTCTTTTTTTCATTATTTCTTGTTGCATCTAATAATTTTTTTTATCAAATTTGTTTTTTTCATGAGGACTAGAACAAAATATATCATCAAATTTGTTTTTTTAATATCATCAATTTTTTTTATTTTTAATTGAAAATATCATCAAATTTGTTATTTGAAAATATCATCAAATTTGTTATTTGAAAATATTATCAAAAAGTGGGGGAGGGTGCG
>NC_041390.1:232228354-232300401 GCF_002162155.2 Triticum dicoccoides
CGTCGACGGTGGAGCGGGGGATGGTGCGGGGGGTCGGCGGCGGCGGCGTGGGTCGGGGCAGCGGGGGGGAATTAGCTAGGGGGTGAGGGAGAGGGATGAAGGGGATCTGGCGAGAGGGAGGGAATTAGCTAGGGGGAATCTTACTAATGGCGCACCAGCGGCAAGTGCGCCATTAGTAATCTTTTTTTACATAGCAATGGCGCACCGGGCAGAGGTGCGCCATTAGTAATCTTTTTTGACATAGCAATGGCGCACCAGGCAGAGGTGCGCCATTAGTAATCTTTTTTTATATATAGCAATGGCGCACCAGCCAGAGGTGCGCCATAAGTAATTTTTTTTGTTGCATGTAATAATTTTTTGGAAAATGAATATGAATATGAAATAGTAATATTTTTTATAAAAACAGTAATAATTGTTGTTTAACAACAATTGTAGTCTACACTTTTTTTTTAAATGAATAGGGGAGAGGAGGCGCGGGTGGGATCGAGATGGAGGGGGAATCGAGATCGAGATGGAGGGGGATCGAGATCGAGTGTCCTCATGAATATTCAATATTTTATCATATTGAATATGAAAAAATATCATCAAATTTGAAAAAATATTCATGAATTCAAAAAGTGCCCATGAAATTTAAAAATATTCATGATATCAAAAAGTGCCCATGATATTTAAAAATATTCATGATATCAAAATATATACTAATGGCGCACTTCTACAGGGTGCGCCATTAGTAGTTTAAACTAGTAATGGCGCACTATGAGGCGGTGCGCCATTAGTAGTTTTGCAAAAAAAAGAATAAAAAAAATTCAGTACTGGTGCACTCCATGTCTGGTGCGCCATTACTAGTTAGAACTAGTAATGGCGCACCAGAGGTAGGATGCGCCATTAGTATGTATGTAAAAATGAAAAAAAAATATCACTAGTGGTGCACCAGTTTTCTGGTGCCCCATTAGTGTCTTCCACACTAATGGCGCATCACCAACTGGTGCGCCATTAGTATATAGTAGTGGCGCACTACTTCCCTGGTGCGCCATTAGTGTCAATCCTATCTATAGCCCTTTTCCTAGTAGTGATAATGAAGGAGTAAGCCAGTGCCACTTATGTTGGGCCGCAAACTGTTTCCGTTATAATCTGATTCATACGTCAAAGCGTATTTGTACAAATAGTGTGATAAGCAATAGGGCTATTTAACATGCCGAGAACAAGGGGGGTTGCGTGCGGGTCCTTCACACAGGCAAAGTGATCGTCAAAAAGATCATCTAGATGTTTCTGCCACACGTCTATGATGCTTGCCTCCTTGGTATGTTTATCCTTCGAAATGTCCGATAATGAGGCCGTCGTCAGTGGAAAAGAAACCTGAAAAAGGATAAAAGGAAAAAGGGGAAGTATGAGTGCCCGGATACGGTCGAGCCATATTGTGGACCGTGATCGAGTTATGCCTCCATCTTTGCCCTTGGTATTTTTAGTGCTTTGTTATGTATGCGTGGTATATACGCCGTAGTTCAGTCGGGACTGAGACGGAGGCTGAATTGCTAGTCCGACACCCGACGAGCCGGACTGTCATGCTGCGGAGTAATCCAGACTCGTTTAATAGTGTCCGGGGGCTTGGCCGTCAAATTGATGTTCTTCTTGGTAGGGCCGCCTTGTACTTCCGCTGCCAGGGCCGCGGTGCGCTCCTCGGTACAGAGGGAGCGTTCCGTGTTTCCGTTGACTGTTATGACACCGCGTGGCCCGGGCATCTTATGTTTGAGATAGGAATAGTGTGTCACCGCATTGAAGCGAGCAAATTCGGTTTGTCCGAGTAGTGTGTGATAGCCACTGCGGAAGAGGACGATGTCGAAGATCAAGTCTTTGCTTCGGAAGTTGTCCGGTGATCCGAAGACGACTTCCAATGTGATTGAGACCGTGCAGCGGGCCTCTACACCTAGTATTACTCCTTTAAAGGTAGTTTTTGTGGGCTTGATCCTTGACGGGTCGATGCCCATCTTGCGGACTTTGTCCTGATAGAGCAGGTTAAGGCTGCTGCCACCACCCATGAGGACCCGCGTGAGTTGGAATCCATCAATGATTGGGTCGAGGACCAGTGCGACTGAGCCGCCGTGACGAATACTGGTCGGATGGTCCCTACGATCGAAAGTGATCGGGCAAGATGACCATGGATTGCATTTTGGGGCGACTGTCTCTATCGTATAGACATCCCTGAGTGCGCGTTTGCGCTCCCTCTTGGGGATATGAGTGACGTATATCATGTTCACTGTTTTGACTTAGGGGGGGATTTCTTCTGTCCCCCTGTATTCGGTTGACGGGGCTCCTCGTCATCATCTTCACTTGGCGACCCCTTCTCCTTGTCCTTGGTATTTAACTTACCAGCTTGTTTAAAGACCAACAGCTTCTGTTGGTATGACTGGCAGGTTTATCGGGGGTGCCATGGATCTGACATGGTCGATAAAGTATTCGGCCCAAACTGGATGAGCCCGGATTGTTTCTTTTGAATGGCTTCTTCCGCTGACCAGACTTGGAGCCACTGAATCCGGCACTGACCGCCATGTCATCAGTATTGTCACTATTGTTTCGACGCTTGTGCCTGTTGCGTCGAGGCTTACTGTTGTTATTTCTGGCTTCGGAGGGGTCAGGTTCGCATGCAATGTTGCTGCTACGGGCTAGCCAACTATCTTCGCCCGTGCAAAAGCGGGTCATAAGTGCCATGAGGGCTGCCATGGACTTCGTCTTTTCTTGGCCAAGGTGTCGGGCGAGCCATTCGTCGCGAATGATATGCTTGAAGGCCGCCAGGGCTTCGGCATCCGGGCAATCGTCGATGTGGTTCTTTTTAGTTAGGAACCTAGTCCAGAATTTCCTGGCCGACTCTTTGGGCTGTAGGACTATGTGACTTAGGTCATCGGCGTTCGGAGGTCGGACGTATGTACCCTAGAAGTTGTCACAGAAGGCGTTTTCCAAGTCCTCCCAGCTGCCAATGGAGTTTTCTGGAAGGCTGTTTAACCAGTGCTGAGCTGGTCCATTAAGCTTAAGCGGGAGGTATTTGATGGCATGAAGATCATCACCGCGAGCAATATGAATATGGAGAATAAAGTCCTCAATCCATACTGCGAGATTTGTTGTACCATCATATGATTCGATATTCATGGTTTTAAGCCCTTCTGGGAATTCGTGCTCCATTACTTCGTCAGTGAAGTAGAGGGTGTGTGTGGCGCCTCTATATCAGGCCAAGCCATGATGCAGCTCGGATGGAGTCCGTCTGTGGTTTTCGGCCCGGGCGTGGTTATGGCTGTCGTGCCCGGCTAGATAGTCGTCCTTCCGCGTCGGAGCATGCCCACACGATCCATAGATCGGTCTGGTCTGCCCCACTTTGTTTTCCAAGTCCTGCTGCAGGTCATAAGTATATTTCCGAGTTGTTGTGTCTCTACTTTTTCGGCGAGGTAGCGCGAGCTGGTGTTTGGCTTGAGTTATCGTTTTATCACGGGCACGTGGTGGTCGGTCGGGTGCATTACGTGCTGATGGTATGGGCTCTAGCGCCTCGTCGTCAAATTGAGGTAGCAGCTTACACTTCGGGTAACTCTTGGTTCGGCGCTCGAGGCCGTATTCCTCAGCTGCCAGGACGTTAGCCCACCTGTAGTTGAGTAGATCTTGATCATCTTGGAGCTGCTGCTTCTTCTTTTTCAGGCTCCTTGAAGTGCCTATTATCCTGCGCCTAAAGCGCTCCTGCTCAAGGGGTTCCTCAGGCACAATGAAGTGTTCGTCGCCGAGGCTCACCTCCTCCTCGGAGGGTGGAAGATAATTACTATCCTCCGAGTCTTGGTTTTAGCCTGGTCATCAGGGATAATTTGCCCATCTTCCCGATCATCCTGTTCGGAGGTTGGCCCGACGGGGTCTTCTTGGTCTTCGGCGTCGTCCGAAGTGTTGTTCTCTCCGGTGCCAGTATTGTTGTCTTTTCCACGGCGTGATTTAGAGCGGCGCCGCTGACATCGGCACTTTGGTTGAGTCTGAGGAGGTATATCCTCAACTGGATTTTTCTCGTTATCGTCGTTACCCTCTTTGGGTGTATCCACCATATACACGTCATACGAAGAGGTGGTCGTCCATCATCCAGTAAATCGCGTGTTTTGGGCCTGCTCTTCTCCGGCATCACCGTCCATACCGTCGATGTCTTCGGAGCCGTAATGGAGCATGTCGGTTAAGTCCTCGAGAGTGGCTATGAAGTGGGTGGTGGGTGGGACGTAAAATTCCCCGCTCTCAGCCCCTAGTCCGGGTTTGGCGTAGTTTGGACGTTGCTCCTCTATAAGGACGAGGGATCGCATTAAGTCCAGATCCTCACTTAAAGGCGAGGTTCGTTATGGGAGAAGAGAGTTCGTGGAGTACAACGAGAAGATAACTCTTTGGCCGAGCTCACACGATGATGACTCCGAGGGTTCGGGGTCAGTGTTCGAAGAGGAGTCCGGCTTCATGACGATTGCCGGTGATACTGCTTCCTCCGGCTCTCCCGTACTAGGCTCAATAGCCGTAGAGAGTCCGACGGGCTCGGGAATCCCTTCTTCGGACCTGGAGGCGCGCTCCGGATTAAAGGCCAGAGCAGAGGTTGGGGTCGCGAACCTTTGGAAGATCAAGTCTCCCCGGATGTCAGCGACATAATCCAGATTTCCAAAACTAATTTGGTGTCCTGGGGCGTAGCTATCGATCTGCTCTAGATGGCTAATTGAGTTGGCCCGTAGTGCGAAGCCGCAGAACACAAAGATCCGGCCGAGGAGAAAGACCTCCCTCGGGGTAGCTTTGTTGTACATGACTGATGGAGCCATCGAACCTTCTGGCGACGAAACAGTGGATCTCTCAATGAAAGCACCAATGTCGGTGTCAAAACTGACAGATCTTGGGTAGGGGTCCCAAACTGTGCGTCTAAGGATCGATGGTAACAAGATACAAGCGACAGGATGTTTTACCCAGATTCGGGCCCTCTTGATGGTGGTAATACCCTACGTCCTGCTTGATTGACTTTGATGTGTATAGGGGGTTACAAGAGTTGATCTACCACAAGATCGTAATGGCTAAACCCAAATTTTCTAGCTTGTATGATTATGATTACCTATACGGACTATACCCTCTGGTTTATATAGATACCGGAGGGGGCTAGGGTTGTACAAAGTCGGTTTATAGAGAAAGGAATATTCACATCCGCACGCTAAGAAGAGTCCCATCCGGACACGGGAAAAAGTCTTCTGTCTTGTATCTCTATGGCCCAATAGTCCGGCGCATATCACATAGCCCGGACGCCCGAGGACCCCTTAATCCAGAACTCCCTCAATGGATAGATTACTAGGTGATCCTCTAAGACACCTAGGGTCATAATAATAGCTCCAACATATATGTCGAGGCAACAGAGTACCTCAATGCACTGATTGGTGTGGTTAAACTGGCCCAAAGGAACATCGAGAACGGAAAAAAGGGATTTTCAAATGCATCAGACTATTTAGAAACCTGGGATGACTTGGACATCATAATGGATGTAAATGCTCAAAGATTTGAGACATCCAGCCAAAATTGTGGCATAACCACTTAACATCACAATATCAAGGTTTTGAGATCAATTGTCCACACATGAAAGTAGTAGGAACTGAACTAGGGCTTGAATCCTTCATTCCTATAAGTCTATGGGTTAGTAACACGTGATCCTGAAAGAAAAAAGAGAAAGCCTAGTTCCTTAACCCCGTAGGAAAGATAGGATGACTCGGATCAGAAGGCATAAGGTAAAGGAGTAAAAAGAGCCTTACATTCCCACCCACAATTAATTCCCTTATATAACTAAAGCATTTCTATACTCAACTTTCACCAGTTTGGCTTGGTAATCCTACAGGCAGTCAGGCTCTAATACCAAAGCTGTCAGGACCCTGATTCTAAGTCACACCGAACTAGCATGTAACACATCATATCACTTTGTGGCCTCACGCACGGTATTCCCACGAGTGCCACCTTACCTGACCCGGTACTGTTTGCACCTTTTGGCTCATGTATATTATAGTGTCGCTAGCATCCATATGACAGAGAACCTAGGCCGACATGACTAGTCGTAAACCCAAAGTGGCACTAACTTACAGGGACATGCATACATGACCCAGCAACGAACGTGTCGGTCATCAGCGAGTGAATCCGGGCTATAGCAGCTGGGCTAACAGGACTCCGGTCGACACTGCATCACATTTCCCTGATGAGACAGACACAGGAACGAAGAAGGACACATGCCGGCCAACCTTAGTGTTCCGGAGCAGTAGCAAGCTACCATGGCTCAGTGGAAGCACTAGGATGAAGGAAATATGCCCTAGAGGCAATAATAAAGTTGTTATTTATATTTGCTTGTATCATGATAAATATTTATTATTCATGCTAGAATTGTTTTAACCGAAAACCTAGTACATGTGTGAATACATAGACAAATAGAGTGTCACTAGTTTGCTCTACTTGACTAGCTCGTTGAATCAATGCTGGTTATGTTTCCTAAGCATAGACATGAGTTTTCATTTGATTAACGGGATCACATCATTAGAGAATGATCAGATTGACTTGACCCATTCGTTAGCTTAGCATGGTGATCGTTTAGTTTGTTGCTATTGCTTTCTCGATAACTATTCATGTTCCTATGACTATGAGATTATGCAACTCCCGAATACTGGAACACTTTGTGTGGTACCAAATGTCACAACGTAACTGGATGATTATAAAGTTGCTCTACAGGTGTCTTCGATGGTGTTTGTTGAGTTGGCATGAATCAAGATTAGGATTTGTCACTCCGATTGTCGGAGAGGTATCTCTGGGCCCTCTCGGTAATGTACATCACGATAAGACTTGCAAGCAATGTAGCTAATGAGTTAGTTACGGGATGTAGCATTACGGAATGAGTAAAGAGACTTGCCGGTAACGAGATTGAACTAGGTATTGAGATACCGACGATCGAATACCGGGCAAGTAACATACCGATGACAAAGGGAACAACGTATACCATTATGCGGTTTGATCGATAAAGATCTTCGTAGAATATGTAGGAGCCAATATGAGCATCCAGTTTCCTCCATTGGTTATTGACCGTAGACGAGTCTCGGCATGTCTACATAGTTCTCGAACCCGTAGGGTCCGCATGCTTAACATTCGTGACGATCGGTAATATGAGTTTATGTGTTTTGATGTACCGAAGGTAGTTCGGAGTCTCGGATATGATCACGGACATGACGTGGAGTCTCAAAATGGTCAAGACATAAAGATCGATATATTGGATGACTATGTTTGATCTCCAGAAGGGTTCCGGGCAAGTTCAGACAAATACCAGAGTACCGGGGGGTTACCGGACCCCCCCCCCCCCGGGGGAGTGTAATGGGCCTTTTGGGCCTAAGTGGAGAAAAGGAGGGGCGGCCAGGGCAGGCCACGTGCCCCCTCCCCCTCTAGTCTGAATTGGACAAGGAGGGGGTGGCGCCCTCTTTCCTTCCCCCTCTCTCCTCCTTCCCTCTCTCCTAATCCTACTCTTGGAAGGGTTGGAGTCCTACTCCCGGTGGGAGTAGGAATCCCCTTTGGGGCGCGCCTAGGAGTGCCGGCCCCTCCCCCCTCCTTTACCCCTTTATACACGGGGGAGGGGTGCACCCCATAGACACACAAGTTGATCATTAATCTTTTAGCCGTGTGCGGTGCCCCCCTCCACCATAATCCACCTCGGTTATATCGTAGTGGTTCTTAGGCAAAGCCCTGTTCCGGTAGAATAATCATCACCATCATCATGCCGTCGTGCTGGCGAAACTCTGCCTGGAAGCTCTAATGGATCATGAGTTCGCGGGACGTCATCGAGCTAAACATGTGCAGATCTCGGAGGTGACGTACCTTCGGTGCTAGATCAGGCAATTGTTAAGACGTACGACTACAACAACCGCGTTGTCACAAGGCTTCCGCTTACGGTCTATGGGGGTACCTAGACGATACTCTCCCTTCTCGTTGCTATGCATCACCATGATCGTGCGTGTGTGTAGGAATTTTTTTGAAATTACTGTGTTCCCCAACATAGGAGACATTTCCCCATAAGAGAGGCTACCAAGGATAAACAACTAGGTTGTCGGATCCCACACATACCAAGCATTTCAATAACTTACACACAATATGCTCGATATGTGCAAATACAACATGGCATCACAACAAAACTCTACAACTCAAAGTATTTTTTCATTATGCTCCGAGGAGCCAGATATTACAAACATGAGTGTGATGAACCAGCATTCAAGTCATACAAGCAATAAGCATATGCGGAAGCTTAACTTGTCTGAGTACAGACAACTACAAATTAAAAAGGTTGAGAAGCCTAACTATCTACAAGACCCTGCCGAGGGCATAAGATCGTAGCTGAGGTAACAAGCTAAACGTCGAAGTCCACGCGGAACTACTAGTGAGACTGAAGTCTCTCTGCAAAAACGTAAATTAAGCAAACATCAGTACAAATGTACCCAGCAAGACTTACATCAGAACTATCTACGTATGCATCAGTATCTACAAAGGGCATGGTGGAGTATAACTGCAGCAAGCCAGCTTTGACTTAGTGGCTATCTTGTTCTACGACTGCTGGTAACTCTTTTGAGGTGGTGCACACGAGTCCACGTATTCAACAATCAATACACCACTATGGATTCGCTCTCGTCTCCCTACGAGAACGCCATCCATAGCACTCACGCTTATCTTGCGCATTTTAGAGTATCCACTTTCACTTGTCTATGAACTATATAGGCAACCCAGAGGACCTTTACCGCAGACGCGACTATCCAAATAGATCACTTATAACCGTGCACGGGTGTACTTCTTCACACATGTTTCCACCACTTAGCGTCTGCACACGACATGTGCTCGGCAGACTTCAAGCAAAAGCCGACGTGGGTGTAGACCACGACCTGACTAACCACACAAGTTCCTAGTCCAGGTTTATAGCCCATTCAGGTTCCATCCACAGGGAGTCCGGCCAAGGTTTCCACTACGGCCCCGAACGATGTGTGCATGGTTCCCGAGGCACCAAATGGGCGACTCGGTACACTGGGCCACGTGCCTAGCGCATCACAGCCCACCCCTCGTGTCAGCTCTGCGCACGGCCTCCAGCATACTACAAACACCAAAAACTACATGCAACTCCTAGACAGAAGACATGGGTGGTTAATAAGTCGAGCAGGGTCATATTTCAGGGCCCAACGTGTGGTAATAGCAATTCATGGATCACAAACACATAACTCAGTTCCTGAGCATGGTTTCAATGAGACAACCCACCATGTACTCCTACATGGCCACTCACCTCTAGCTTTACCAAATCATGTTCACACACTGAACTCTCAATAGTAAGACATTTTAACCACATTCCAATTCATCTCCGATGAATCAGACCCGACTCAACTCTAAGCAGTGGCAGGCTTGACAAAAAGCACGAATGAGTAGGCACATCAGGGCTCAAACAACTCCTACTCATGCTAGTTGCTTTCATCTATTTACTGTGGCAATGACAGGTCATGCAGAGGAAAGGGGTTCAACTACCGCAGCATGTAACAATTGAATTGTTGTTGTCTTAATGTAGTAAAATAGAGCAGAAGCGAGAGAGTGGGATTGTATCGGAATGAACAAGGGGGTTTTGCTTGCCTGGCACTTTTGAAGATAGTATAGTTCTTCATCGATGTCATCGATCTCATCGTCGGAACCACGTCTACTGAGAGGGGACAAATACCGGCAACAGATAAGGAACACAATCAATGCAATGCAACAATATTATGCATGATCATGACATGGCAATATGATGTGGTTTGAGCTAATGCAGCCAGCAACAATTTAAATGAAGTTGGTTTGAATCATAGATTCAAATTCAAACTCCATATGTTGATATTCAAATGCCATTTAATTGATTTGACCTGATCAGTAGGTTTAACTTGCTTTAACATGCGTCAAACCAGTATCAATGGATAGATTAGATTTTTCTGATAATTTTTCATATATTACTTATTTCATTTGGAGTTATGGTTTAATTTCTATGATTTTTCAAAGTTTTGAACATTTTTTGAAAATAAACAAACCATTTAGATTTACTTAAATTCCAGAAAAGACATTATGATGTTAGAGTGACATCATCACTACATTAGCAGGTCAAAGGCGCCAGCCCAGGTCAAACCTAATGTTGGAAATATGCCCTAGAGGCAATAATAAAATGGTTATTATTATATTTCTTTGTTCATGATAATTGTCTATTGTTCATGCTATAATTGTGTTATCCGGAAATCGTAATACATGTGTGAATACATAGACCACAACACGTCCCTAGTGAGCCTCTAGTTGACTAGCTCGTTGATCAAAAGATCGTCATGGTTTCCTGACTATGGACATTGGATATCACTGATAACGGGATCACATCATTAGGAGAATGATGTGATGGATAAGACCCAATCCTAAACATAGCTCAAAGATCATGTAGTTCGTTTGCTATAGCTTTTCCGAATGTCAAGTATCATTTCCTTAGACCATGAGATTGTGCAACTCCCGGATACCGTAGGAGTGCTTTGGGTGTGCCGAACGTCACAACGTAACTGGGTGACTATAAAGGTACACTACAGGTATCTCCGAAAGTGTCTGTTGGGTTGGCACGAATCGAGACTGGGATTTGCCACTCCATATGACGGAGAGGTATCTCTGGGTCCACTCGGTAATGCATCATCATAATGAGCTCAATGTGACCAAGTGGTTGATCACGGGATCATGCATTACGGTACGAGTAAAGTAACTTGCCGGTAATGAGATTGAACGAGGTATTGGGATACCGACGATCGGGTCTCGGCCAAGTAACGTACCGATTGACAAAGGGAATTGTATATGGATTGATTGAATCCTCGACATCGTGGTTCATCCAATGAGATCATCGAGGAGCATATGGGAGCCAGCATGGGTATCCAGATCCCGCTGTTGGTTATTGACCGGAGAGTCGTCTCGGTCATGTCTGCGTGTCTCCCGAACCCGTAGGGTCTACACACTTAAGGTTCGGTGATGCTAGGGTTGTTGAGATATTAGTATACGGTAACCTGAAAGTTGTTTGGAGTCCCGGATGAGATCTCGGACATCACGAGGAGTTCCGGAATGGTCCGGAGGTGAAGATTTATATATAGGAAGTCAAGTTTCGGCCATCGGGAAAGTTTTAGGGGTAATCGGTATTGTACCGGGACCACCGGAAGGGTCCCAGGGGTCCACCGGGTGGGGCCACCTATCCTGGAGGGCCCCATGGGCTGAAGTGGGAGGGGAACCAGCCCCTAGTGGGCTGGTGCGCCCCCCTTGGACCTCCCCCTGTGCCTAGAGTTGGAAACCCTAGGGGTGGGGGGCGCCCCACTTGGCTTGGGGGGCAAGCCACCCCCTTGGCCGCCGCCCCCCCTTGGAGATTGGATCTCCTAGGGCCGCCCCCCCTAGGGACCCTATATATAGTGGGGGGAAGGGAGGGCAGCCTCACCCTAGCCCCTGGCGCCTCCCTCTCCCTCCCGTGACACTCCTCCCTCTCCCTGAGCTTGGCCAAGCCCTGCCGAGATCACCGTTGCTTCCACCACCACGCCGTCGTGCTGCTGGATCTTCATCAACCTCTCCTTACCCCTTGCTGGATCAAGTTGGAGGAGACGTCTTCCCAACCGTACATGTGTTGAACGCGGAGGTGCTGTCCGTTCGGCGCTAGGTCATCGGTGATTTGGATCACGACGACTACGACTCCATCAACCCCGTTCTCTTGAACGCTTCCGCGCGCGATCTACAAGGGTATGTAGATGCACTCCCCTCTCCCTCGTTGCTAGATGACTCCATAGATTGATCTTGGTGATGCTTAGAAAATTTTAAAATTCTGCTATGTTCCCCAACAGTGGCATCATGAGCTAGGTCTATGCGTAGTTTCTATGCACGAGTAGAACACAAAGCAGTTGTGGGCGTCGATATTGTCAATTTGCTTGTCGTTACTAGTCTTATCTTGATTCGGCGGCATCGTGGGATGAAGTGGCCCGGACCGACCTTACACGTACGCTTACGTGAGACTGGTTCCACCGATTGACATGCACTAGTTGCATAAGGTGGCTGGCGGGTGTGTGTCTCTCCCACTTTAGTCGGATCGGATTCGATGAAAAGGGTCCTTATGAAGGGTAAATAGAAATTGGCATATCACGTTGTGGTTTTGGCATAGGTAAGAAACGTTCTTGCTAGAAACCTATAGCAGCCACGTAAAAACTTGCAACAACAATTAGAGGACGTCTAACTTGTTTTTGCAGTATGTGCCGTGTGATGTGATATGGCCAAAAGGATGTGATGAATGATATATGTGATGTATGAGATTGATCATGTTCTTGTAATAGGAATCACGACTTGCATGTCGATGAGTATGACAGCCGGCAGGAGCCATAGGAGTTGTCTTAATTTATTTATGACCTGCGTGTCAACATAAACGTCATGTAATTACTTTACTTTATTGCTAAAGCGTTAGCCATAGTAGTAGAAGTAATAGATGACGAGACAACTTCAAGAAGACACAATGATGGAGATCATGATGATAGAGATCATGGTGTCATGCCGGTGACAACGATGATCATGAAGCCCCGAAGATGGAGATCAAAAGGAGAAAATGATATTGGCCATATCATGTCACTATTTGATTGCATGTGATGTTTATCATGTTTTACATCTTATTTGCTTAGAACAACAGTAGCTTAAATAAGATGATCCCTCCTAATAATTTCAAGAAAGTGTTCCCCCTAACTGTGCACCGTTGCGAAGGTTCGTTGTTTCGAAGCACCACATGATGATCGGGTGTGATAGATTCTAACGTTCGAATACAACAGGTGTAAGCCAGATTTATACACGCAATACACTTAGGTTAACTTGACGAGCCTAGCATGTACAGACATGGCCTCGGAACACGGAAGACCGAAAGGTCGAGCATGAGTCATATAGAAGATACGATCAACATGAAGATGTTCACCGATGTTGGCTAGTTCGTCTCACGTGATGATCGGACACGGCCTAGTTGACTCGGATCATGTTTCACTTAGATGACTAGAGGGATGTCTATCTAAGTGGGAGTTCATTGAGTAATTTGATTAGATGAACTTAATTATCATGAACTTAGTCTAAAATCTTTACACTATGTCTTGTAGATCAAATGGCCCACGCTAATGTTGCCCTCAACTTCAACGCATTCCTAGAGAAAACCAAGCTGAAAGACGATGGCAGCAACTATACGGACTGGGTCCGGAACCTGAGGATCATCCTCATAGCTGCCAAGAAAGATTATGTCCTAGAAGCACCGCTAGGTGACGCCCCCATCCCAGAGAACCAAGACATTATGAATGCTTGGCAGTCACGTGCTGATGATTACTCCCTCGTTCAGTGCGGCATGCTTTACAGCTTAGAACCGGGACTCCAAAAGCGTTTTGAGAGACACGGAGCATATGAGATGTTCGAAGAGCTGAGAATGGTTTTCCAACCTCATGCCCGGGTCGAGAGAAATGAAGTCTCCGACAAGTTCTTCAGCTGTAAGATGGAGGAAAATAGTTCTGTCAGTGAGCACATACTCAAAATGTCTGGGTTGCATAACCGCTTGACTCAGCTGGGAGTTAATCTCCCGGATGACGCAGTCATTGACAGAATCCTTCAGTCGCTTCCACCGAGCTACAAGAGCTTTGTGATGAACTTCAATATGCAGGGGATGGAAAAGACCATTCCTGAGGTATATTCAATGCTGAAATCAGCAGAGGTGGAAATCAAAAAGGAACATCAAGTGTTGATGGTGAATAAAACCACTAAGTTCGAGAAAGGCAAGGGTAAGAAGAACTTCAAGAAGGACGGAAAGGGAGTTGCCACGCCCGATAAGCAAGCTGCCGGGAAGAAGCCAAAGAATGGACCCAAGCCCGAGACTGAGTGTTTTTATTGCAAGGGAAGTGGTCACTGGAAGCGGAACTGTCCCAAATACTTAGCGGATAAGAAGACCGGCAACACTAAAGGTATATGTGATATACATGTAATTGATGTGTACCTTACCAGTACTCGTAGTAGCTCCTGGGTATTTGATACCGGTGCGGTTGCTCACATTTGTAACTCAAAGCAGGAGCTGCGGAATAAGCGGAGACTGGCGAAGGACGAGGTGACGATGCGCGTCGGGAATGGTTCCAACGTCGATGTGATCGCCGTCGGCACGCTACCTCTACATTTACCTACGGGATTAGTTTTAAACCTCAATAATTGTTATTTAGTGCCAGCTTTGAGCATGAACATTGTATCAGGATCTCGTTTAATTCGAGATGGCGATTCATTTAAATCTGAGAATAATGGTTGTTCTATTTATATGAGAGATATGTTTTATGGTCATGCTCCGCTGGTGAATGATTTATTCTTAATGAATATCAAGCGTAAAGTTACACATATTCATAGTGTGAATACCAAAAGATGTAAGGTTGATAATGATAGTCCCACATACTTGTGGCACTGCCGCCTTGGTCACATAGGTGTCAAATGCATGAAGAAGCTCCATACCGATGGACTTTTGCAGTCTCTTGATTATGAATCATTTGACACGTGCGAACCATGCCTCATGGGTAAAATGACCAAGACTCCGTTCTCAGGAACAATGGAGCGAGCAACCAACTTATTGGAAATCATACATACTGATGTGTGCGGTCTAATGAGTGTTGAGGCTCGCGGTGGCTATCGTTATGTTCTCACCCTCACTGATGACTTGAGTAGATATGGGTATGTCTACTTAATGAAACACAAGTCTGAGACCTTTGAAAAGTTCAAGGAATTTTAGAGTGAGGTTGAGAATCAACATGACAGGAAAATCAAGTTCTTGCGATCAGATCGTGGGGGAGAATACTTGCGTCACGAATTTGGCACACACTTAAGAAAATGTGGAATAGTTTCACAACTCACGACGCCTGGAACACCTCAGCGTAATGGTGTGTCCAAACGTCGTAATTGCACTCTATTGGATATGGTGCGATCTATGGTGTCTCTTACCAATCTACCGCTGTCATTTTGGGGCTATGCTTTAGAGACTGCGCATTCACTTTAAATAGGGCTCCGTCGAAATCCGTTGAGACGACACCGTATGAATTATGGTTTGGGAAGAAACCTAAGCTGTCGTTTCTAAAAGTTTGGGGATGCGATGCTTATGTCAAGAAACTTCAACCTGAAAAGCTCGAACCCAAATCGGAAAAATGCGTCTTCATAGGATACCCTAAAGAAACTATTGGGTATACCTTCTACCTCAGATCCGAAGGCAAGATCTTTGTTGCCAAGAATGGGTCCTTTCTAGAGAAAGAGTTTCTCTCGAAAGAAATAAGTGGGAGGAAAGTAGAACTTGATGAAGTATTACCTCTTGAACCGGTAAGTGGCACAGCTCAAGAAAATGTTCCTGAGGTGCCTGCACCGACTAGAGAGGAAGTTAATGATGATGATCATGAAATTTCAGATCAAGTTTCTACTGAACTTCGTAGGTCCACAAGAACACGTTCCGCACCAGAGTGGTACGGCAACCATGAAACTTCAGATCCAGTTCCTACTGAACTTCATAGGTCCACAAGAACACGTTCCGCACCAGAGTGGTACAGCAACCCTGTCATGGAAATCATGTTGTTAGACAACGGTGAACCTTCAAACTATGAAGAAGCGATAGCGGGCCCAGATTCCGACAAATGGCTGGAAGCCATGAAATCCAAGATAGGATCCATGTATGAAAACGAAGTATGGACTTTGACTGACTTGCCCGTTGATCGGCGAGCCATAGAAAATAAATGGATCTTTAAGAAGAAGACAAACGCGGATGGTGACGTAACCATCTATAAAGCTCAGCTTGTCGCTAAGGGTTATCGACAAGTTCAAGGGGTTGACTACGATGAGACTTTCTCACCCATAGCGAAGCTGAAGTCTGTCCGAATCATGTTAGCAATTGCCGCATTCTATGATTATGAGATATGGCAAATAGACGTCAAAACGGCATTCCTTAATGGTTTCCTTAAGGAAGAATTGTATGTGATGCAGCCGGAAGGTTTTGTCGATCCTAAGAATGCTGACAGGGTGTGCAAGCTCCAACACTCGATTTATGGGCTGGTGCAAGCATCTCGGAGTTGGAACATTCGTTTCGATGAGATGATCAAAGCGTTTGGGTTTACGCAGACTTATGGAGAAGCCTGCATTTACAAGAAAGTGAGTGGGAGCTCTGTAGCATTTCTCATATTGTATGTGGATGACATACTGTTGATGGGAAATGATATAGAATTCTTGGAAAGCATAAAGGCCTACTTGAACAAGTGTTTTTCAATGAAGGATCTTGGAGAAGCTGCTTATATATTAGGCATCAAGATCTATAGAGATAGATCGAGACGCCTCATTGGTCGTTCACAGAGTACGTACCTTGACAAGATATTGAAGAAGTTCAAGATGGATCAGTCAAAGAAGGGGTTCTTGCCTGTATTGCAAGGTACGAGATTGAGCATGGCTCAATGCCTGACCACGGTAGAAGATAGAGAAAAGATGGGTGCCGTCCCCTATGCCTCGGCCATAGGGTCTATCATGTATGCTATGCTGTGTACCAGACCTGATGTAAACCTTGTCGTAAGTTTGGTAGGAAGGTACCAAAGTAATCCCGGCATGGAACACTGGACAGCGCTCAAGAATATCCTGAAGTACCTGAAGAAGACTAAGGATATGTTTCTCGTTTATGGAGATGACGAAGAGCTCGTCGTAAAGGGTTACGTTGATGCTAGCTTCGACACAGATCTGGGTGACTCTAAGTCACAAACCGGATACGTGTATATTTTGAATGGTGGGGCAGTAAGCTGGTGCAGTTGCAAGCAAAGCATTGTGGCGGGATCTACATGTGAAGCGGAGTACATGGCAGCCTCAGAGGCAGCACAAGAGGCAATCTGGGTGAAGGAGTTCATTACCGACCTAGGAGTCATACCCAATGCGTTGGGCCCGATGACTCTCTTCTGTGACAACACTAGAGCTATTGCCCTTGCCAAGGAGCCAGGTTTCACAGGAAGACCAGGGATATCAAGCATCGCTTCAACTACATTCGTGAAAGTGTTCAAAATGGAGACATAGATATTTGTAAAGTACATACGGACCTGAATGTGGCAGATCCATTGAGTAAACCTCTCCCTAGAGCAAAACATGATCAACAGCAGAACTGCATGGGTGTTCGATTCATCACAATGTAACTAGACTATTGACTCTAGTGCAAGTGGGAGACTGTTGGAAATATGCCCTAGAGGCAATAATAAAATGGTTATTATTATATTTCTTTGTTCATGATAATTGTCTATTGTTCATGCTATAATTGTGTTATCCGGAAATCGTAATACATGTGTGAATACATAGACCACAACACGTCCCTAGTGAGCCTCTAGTTGACTAGCTCGTTGATCAAAAGATAGTCATGGTTTCCTGACTATGGACATTGGATGTCATTGATAATGGGATCACATCATTAGGAGAATGATGTGCTGGACAAGGCCTAATCCTAAACATAGCTCAAAGATCGTGTAGTTCGTTTGCTATAGCTTTTCCGAATGTCAATTATCATTTCCTTAGACCATGAGATTATGCAACTCCCAGATACCGTAGGAGTGCTTTGGGTGTGCCAAACATCACAACGTAACTGGGTGACTATAACGGTACACTACAGGCATCTCCGAAAGTGTCTGTTGGGTTGGCACGAATCGAGACTAGGATTTGTCACTCCGTATGACGGAGAGGTATCTCTGGGCCCACTCGGTAATGCATCATCATAATGAGCTCAATGTGACCAAGTGGTTGATCACGGGATCATGCATTACGGTACGAGTAAAGTGACTTGCCGGTAATGAGATTGAACGAGGTATTGGGATACCGACGATCGAGTCTCGGGCAAGTAACGTACCGATTGACAAAGGGAATTGTATACGGATTGATTGAATCCTCGACATCATGGTTCATCCGATGAGATCATTGAGTAGCATGTGGGAGCCAACATCGGTATCCAGATCCCGTTGTTGGTTATTGACCGGAGAGTCATCTCGGTCATGTCTGCGTGTCTCCCGAACCCGTAGGGTCTACACACTTAAGGTTCGGTGACGCTAGGGTTGTTGAGATATTAGTATACGGTAACCCAAAAGTTGTTCGGAGTCCCGGATGAGATCCCGGATGTCACGAGGAGTTCCGAAATGGTCCGGAGGTGAAGATTTATATATAGGAAGTCAAGTTTCGGCCATCGGGAAAGTTTCGGGGGTAATCGGTATTGTACCGGGACGACCGGAAGGGTCCCGGGGGTCCAACGGGTGGGGCCACCTATCCTGGAGGGCCCCATGGGCTGAAGTGGGAGGGGAACCAGCCCCTAGTGGGCTGGTGCGCCCCCCTTGGGCCTCCCCTGCGCCTAGGGTTGGAAACCCTAGGGGTGGGGGGCGCCCCACTTGGCTTGGGGGGCAAGCCACCCCCTTGGCCGCCGCCCCCCTTGGAGATTGGATCTCCTAGGGCCAACGCCCCCCTAGGGACCCTATATATAGTGGGGGGAGGGAGGGCAGCCGCACCCTAGCCCCTAGCGCCTCCCTCTCCCTCCCGTGACATTCCTCCCTCTCCCTGAGCTTGGCAAAGCCCTGCCGAGATCACCGTTGCTTCCACCACCACGCCGTCGTGCTGCTGGATCTTCATCAACCTCTCCTTCCCCCTTGCTGGATCAAGTTGGAGGAGACGTCTTCCCAACCGTACGTGTGTTGAACACGGAGGTGTCGTCCTTTCGGCGCTAGGTCATCGGTGATTTGGATCACGACGAGTACGACTCCATCAACCCCGTTCTCTTGAACGCTTCCGCGCGCGATGTACAAGGGTATGTAGATGCACTCCCCTCTCCCTCCTTGCTAGATGACTCCATAGATTGATCTTGGTGATGCGTAGAAAATTTTAAAATTCTGCTACGTTCCCCAACACCTAATGGCTGGGACCCACATGTCAGTGGCTGTGGCTAATCCTAATATAAATTAAACCTAACCTAGTTTAAATAGTCAGGCAGGGGCCGCATGTCAGTGAAACAGCGGCTTAACTAAAATTAGTTATTTATTTAACCAAAACGTAGCATGAGCCGGGGCCACACGTAAGTGAGAGTGGTGGGTTAATTAGATGCTAATGATGGCGCCACATCACCAGCCATCGGAGTTAGACGCCGGCGACCTCAAGTCACGGCGGAGGGTAGCCGGAGCAGAGCTACGGGCGGCGGTGGGTCAAGCCAAGGGTACCAGGGGGTTGCCCTCGCTCGCCTGCATCCAGGGAGACACCGTCTTGTCACGGGGCGATCTGTAGCGGCTGCGGGGGCAAGTTGGGCGGCGGGCGGAGTTCGACCAACCCCGGGGATGGGGCTACGTTGCAAGGCAGGGTGATCGGCTATTTGCGCTCGGCTACTGGGAGCATGTTAAGCGCGTTTACGGACTCGAACGTGAGCACCAGCGACTGTAGCCACGGCGGCGACATGGAAGGCAGCTGGAAGCTCACGACTCCGGTGGCTGGTATGGCTAGAGCGAGCAAAAGCATGCGGGGAGAGAGGGGAATCAAAGAGGAGCTCACGGTGGGGTCTATGGCAGTCTCAGTGCGCACGTATCGATGGTGACCTCCGGCGGCCAGATGCGGCAGTGACGAGCTCGAGGGTGACGTTTGGGGCGCCCACGGTCGCGTGATTCAGGAGAGAGATCGAGGGAGACGCGGGGAACCTCCTAGATATGGTGGTTCAGCCACGCGACGGCGGTATCTGCAAGAACTACGGTGGCCTGCTCGTGGCGGCTTCAGCCATCGGGGGAGAAGCGATGGGATGAGGGAAAAGTGAGCAGAGAGGGATGGCTCGATGCGGACGGCAGCGGCGAAGTCACCCGCGTCATCGAGTGTCTCGGGAAGCAGCCAGGCAGCTGTGGCGTGGCGCGCGGTGAGCGCGCATGCGTCGAGCACACGCGTCGTGTCTACTGGCGCATGGAGAAGACGATTGGTAGGTGGGCTGCACAGTAGTAGGTCGGCTAAGTGGGCTGCGGTAAGTTAGGTGGGTTTCTCTCTGGTTTTCTAATTTTGTTTCTGTTTTCTATTTTCTGTAGTATGTTTGAATTTGGTTTCCTCACCAAATAATTTTTGTTGCTTCTGAAAATAATTGTGGATGCAAACTGAATTATTTCAGAGCCCTACAAAATGTTTCAAAATCATTGGAGCAATAGAAATAATTATAGGATTTATTTGCTCCAACTCAAATACAATATGAGTTAATTAAAAATTCCAAAAATGTAATAGAAATATATTCATCATTTTTGGCAGAGGCTTCTACCTTAACCCAAAATCATGAACTTTTCTTGAAGCACTTTGGATTCAATGAAAATATTTTTAGATTGAACCTAGTTGAGTTATTTTCGTGCTAGGGTTTGACCAATCCCCATTTCAACTTTAAATAAAATTTAAAGATGATGCAACAAGATCAAGCAAGGACAACAGGGGCTGAGCTAGGGCTGTGACACTCACACATGTGTTGTATCCACCCTCTTATAAATAGGGACGTGGGTCTTTATCATTTTCCCCCTTTGCCTCATCGCCTTCATCTTCCTCTTGCATCTCCTCTGCCGCCTGAGCTCCGCCACCGTGATCTCCGACCGCTCCACCAACTCGGGCCGGTGCATCGACCTGATCAGACCAGAGAACTCCGGCGCACAACCGTTGTTCCACCGCGTCTGTATGTACTCCTTTACCCAAGCCTCACATATGTACTAGGGTTTGATTAGTTCATCAGTGTTCTTGTTGTTCTTCACTGTTCCCTTCAACTCAATAGCTTTTAATCTGAAATATGTCATGAATCTTGCACGGTAGTGGTTTAGCATTCATTTTTATTGTCAGAGTAGTATCTTTTCATAGAAAACCTCATCGGAGCACCAAAGCTTTCTGCTGCCACCGACTTAGTTTTAACTTTTACATCTTTTTTGAATTGCCATAGATCCAAAATTATAGGTTTAGTTTGTCAAATTTGTTTGTCCACCACTTAGCAAAAAATTGCAGAAATAGTTTTGAAGTACCATAACAGTCATGGCAGCTTATGACATAAACCGTGACCCGCCATATAACATTATGCCCCGTTTAAGCCGCCATCATCCTCCTCAAAGTCAATAACCTGGCAATATCCTTCAGGTTTAACCAGGCTTGCTTATTTATCCTCATAATTCAGTCCTCCAGTTTGACAACTATATACTCTGAACCGTATCTCCATAGCCATTAGCCTTTTATAGCGGTTTAAACGATAATTTGTAACTCGCCAGATATTTGTCGGTTTAATAACATCTTGAATTGCCTTGTGTAGGCCATGCACCCAATCATGACTAAGACTGTCTCATCATGCGAATGGGTCCCATCCATCGTTACCGAGGTAATGCTCCATGATTATGTCAAGATTGGCTTCTTACCGGCAAAAAACATCGTTCATTGGTGTGCTCCAAACCGGACGAAGTCAGACCTTAGCCGCAGGACAATGAAGTTATCGTTTTCACTCATCACATGAACCAGGGCTTCTCACCGCCCGGGTCAAAATTCTTCCGTGATGTTCCGCATTTTCTACAACTTATTCCTCAAGACATCGGACCCAATTCCATTTCAAATATCTGCAATTTCCAAGTCTTCTGTGAAGTATACCTTCAAGAAGAACCCAGTGTTGAACTCTTTAGAGAGTATTTTTACTTGAACCACCAAAATGAATTCACTGATGGCCCAATCAGGAGCTTGGAGGGATCTTAATTCAGCAACGCAGAGATGCCATTTTTTCTTATGCTCAACTTCCAAGATATCCCAAGGATTGGAATCAATCCTGGTTCTATTGCAAAGATACTTCTACTGCTGATGAAAATTCCTTGCCAGGATTCCGTGACCAGCGGCTCAACCCAAAGCACCCTCTCCCTGATCGGCTAACCACTGCTGAACGGGCCAAACATGTGCCTACTTTTTCAAAGGTTAGAGCATTATTGGCCAATGGATTGACCGGGGTTGACCTGGTTCGATGCTGGGTAGCTTGGAGGATCATACCTTTAAGCCACCAGTCCGGTTTAATGTGCACATATACTGGCGACACCAAAGATCCATTGCGTTACAATTCAACACGTTTGACTAATACATCCATCAATGATATGACAAAGACTCTTCTCAATGAAAGCTTGGAGAGCTGCAGCAAAGTGGGATTGAATCCCTTCAGCACACTCAACCCGGCACCGGATGTAAATATGTACGGTTTATATACTTTACTTCATTGTTCATATAATTTGCAAATCCCCAACCTTTATTGTAATTTTTTCAGGCTGGAGCTACCTTTTGGAATAAGAAATATGATGAAAAAGCCGCCAAGAAGGCCAGGGCTAACACCAAAGCCGTGAAAAAGAATAAAAAACCGCTGCCTCTGATATGTTGAACTTGGACGAAGATGGCGAGTCGGAGGTAGACCTTGATTCCCTTCGCTCCTTTTTCATCCATCTTATTAACACTGATGGCTATCGGGATGATGCGGAAACCAGCCACACATGTGATGACGAGGAAACTATTATTTCCTCCAATTCGGAGCCTTTGCCAAGACAGAAAATTCGACGAGTGACTCGGAAAGTACGGTTTTCTCACCCTTTAGCTCACTTGAATCCCAATTTTATTTTGAAGCAACAACAACATGAGAACCGACATAGAACCCAGATTAGTGGAGGTGGAGAGCTTTCCTCTGGTTTACCCAACACACCAGTCCAACGAAAACACCGGAATGAGGTACTTCAAAATTCCAACTCTATTTACTCCAAGGAAGGTCTTATTCGTCAAGCACTTAATTTTTCTGACTCAAATTATCAGGGGACCTCTCACTCTTCGTCTGCTGATTGATCTTAGACTCAGCTTCTGGCTTTCAGGATTGCCCCTGGGTACCAGCTTTATTTGTGTTTTTCCACATCTCTAAACTCATACTAACTTTTTGAATCCTCTTGCAGTGGAAAAGCAAAGCCTAGCAAAAAGGCTAAAATAAACAAGCCAACAAAAGACCCCAAGACTCATGAACTAGAAAAACAAGAACCAATATCAGAGGCCTCCGTGCAACAGCCGCAGGAACCTGCTGATGACCCGCCACCAGAAAATTCTGGTACCTCTGCTGAGCATATAATTGTTGATCCCTTGGGTGCTGAACCGCGAAGCCCATTCAAGCCATCAGAACCAAACACTAAGGAAGTTCTAATCACTGGCATTCGTTTTCAAGAACTGGGGAATCCTGTTGCTCTAGCAAAACATTCTGCCAAAGAAGAATTGAACAAGAAGCGCAAGGGAAAATTTAACATGGCCAATTATTCTCATCTGAATATTAGTGAAATCCTCTCCGGCTATCTTAGCCAAGTACACAGCAGCGGTGATCTGGAGATTGACATGGTCAAGCACATGCACCAGAAATATGAGGTACCAATTTCTGCTTTCATATAAGATATATTCCTTCAGCCCCCAATTCTACTGAATATGATAGAATAAAATATACTATAGACTTGTTAGATAACCTTTAGCTATGCATCTGAATCAAAACCTGTAGCCCCCAAGGGCTGGCTTAAACTTATGAAGATAAACTAGGACTTTCAAGAATCAACTTTGCACATATAGCCCCTGAGGGTCGGCTTAAACTATCAAGTTGAGCTGAGTCTTCACTTAATAGGGATCAACTTTGCAGCTGTAGCCCCCAAGGGTAGGTTGAATCCATATGAAGAAACCGACACTTATCACTGTCATAAAAATCTCATCTAGTCACCCTTACAAACCGGGTTAACTTGAAAAAGATGAACCGGAATTGTCTGCAACTTCTTCATAGAAGAAACTCTGCATCCATTAGCCCTCAAGTGCCAAGTGATATTGTTTGCAAAGAGCTTGGGACTTTATCAATGTTTACTGCTTCATAAAGAAATTTTCTGCACCCATTAGCCCCCAAGTGCCAAGTGCTATTGCTTGCAAAGGGCTTGGGACTTTTCTTTATATAAGACCCTATCATAACTGTGCATACTTGTTTCGACCATCTTGTAGGAAGCCTCCAGTCAATTTCAATCTCAGTTGACTGATTTAAAAACCTGGCTTGAAGCACAAGAAACTGAGACCCGGAAGGTTTGACTCCAAGTTTAAGCCACCTGCGCTGAAGAGAAGGCTGCGCTGATCCAGAGTGCTGAAAAAGCTAAGGCCTCATTGGAGGAGGTCACCACAGAACCTACTGGCTTGAAGCATCATATCAATCAGATGACCTTTGCTATTTTTGGTAAGATCTTCTATTTTGTAATGACTTTCCACACTCCATTTTGTGAGCTGTCTGGTGACTTAATCATAATATGTCATGCAGGCCCCAGAAGTAGCAATCTTGGGAAAGAAATGTTGATAAAGCTCAAGGCGGTTTACACACTAGTAGAACAACTATACACTGGAGCTCAGTGCACAATAGCCACCACCTTCTCAAGCAAGCAAGCACCATCTCTTCTTAGCAATGTCTTAAGCAAATTTTCTGTCCTGCCTGCCAGAATTGAGGAGAACAAGCGGTTAGCTGCCAGAGCCAGTGCCATTACGGCTTTAAGCCGGGCGAAGGCATGGCAGGAAGAATTAGACCCGGCCAAACTAGCCACTGGCTGCCCCAGCTTCAAAGAGGACGGGTCTCCTTTTTACAAGAAAGATTTTGCTGCTTGTGGGAAGGAGATGCGTCCATTGGTGAGCCTGATTGCTGAAGAAACAGATCTGTCCAAATATCAGGCGGCTTATATCATCGAGAACCAGAAAATGCCCATGCCAGCTTACAAGATTGCAGACCTTATCCCAACCATTCGTAAGCATACTTTTGCCCCTAAAATCGATCTGTCTAAGCTTATCGATGATGAAGCTAAATTTCAAGCCTTGACTGGTGCTACCTCTTGAGCACTGCGTTGGTTTTCCCTTGAAGAGGAAAGGGTGATGCAGCAAAGTAGCATAAGTATTTCCCACAGTTTTTGAGAACCAAGGTATCAATCCAGTAGGAGGCCACGCTCGAGTCCCTCGCACCTACACAAACAAATAAAATCATCGCAACCAACGCAATAAAGGGGTTGTCAATCCCTTCATGGTCACTTACAAAAGTGAGATCTGATAGATATGATAAGATAATATTTTGGTGGAAAATAGACCCGGGGGCCATAGGTTTCACTAGTGGCTTCTCTCGAGAGCATAAGTATTACGGTGAGTAACCAAATTACTATTGAGAAATTGACAAAATTGAGCATAGTTATGAGAATATCTAGGTATGATCATGTATATAGGCATCACGTCCGAGACAAGTAGACCAACTCCCGCCTGCATCTACTACTATTACTCCACACATCAACCGCTATCCAGCATTCATCTAGAGTATTAAGTTCAAAGGAACAGAGTGACGCTTTAAGTAAGATGACATGATGTAGAGGGATAAACTCATGCAATATGATATAAACCCCATCTTGTTATCCTCGACGGCAACAATACAATACGTGCCTTGCTGCCCCTACTGTCACTGGGAAAGGACACCGCAAGATTGAACCCAAAGCTAAGCACTTCTCCCATTGCAAGAAAGATCAATCAGTAGGCCAAACCAAACTAATAAATCAAAGAGACTTGCAAAGATAACCAATAATACATAAAAGAATTCAGAGAAGATTCAAATATTGTTCATAGATAAACTTGAGCAAAAACCCACAATTCATCGGTCTCAACAAACACAACGCAAAAGAAGATTACATCGAATAGATCTCCACGAGAATCATGGAGAACTTTGTATTGAGATCCAAAGAGAGAGAAGAAGCCATATAGCTAGTAATTATGGACCCGAAGGTCTGAGGTAAACTACTCACACATCATCTGAGAGGCTATGGTGTTGATGTAGAAGCCCTCCATGATCGATGCCCCCTCCGGCGGAGCTTCGGAAAAGGCCCTAAGATGGGATCTCACGGGTAAAGAAGGTTGCGGCGGTGGAATTAGGGTTTTGGGTCCGTATTTGGTTGTTTGGGGGTACGTAGGTATATATAGGAGGAAGAAGTATGTCTGTGGAGCAACATGGGCCCCATGAGTGTGGAGGGCGCGCCTGGGCGGGGGGGTAGGCGCGCCCCCTACCTCGTGCCTTCATGGTAGCTTTCTTGATGTAGGGTCCAAGTCATCTGGATCACATTCGTTCCAAAAATCACATTCCCGAAGGTTTCATTCCGTTTGGACTTCGTTTGATATTCTTTTTCGGCGAAACTCTGAAATAGGCAAAAAACAGCAATTTTGGGCTGGGCCTCCGGTTAATAAGTTAGTCCCAAAAATAATATAAAACTATATAATAAAGCCCAATAATGTCCAAACCAGAATATAATATAGCATGGAACAATCAAAAATTATAGATACGTTGGAGACGTATCAACTGGCATCAATTGGTCATCTCCTAACTTCCAGATGGTGGAGGGAGAAGAAGAACCGGCGCGGGATGACCCGGAAGCTTGAAACCGTCAAGACCAAGAGAACTGATTCGCTGGATGGTTCATAATTTGCATCATTAGGCATTGCTTGAAAAAACACTTAGTCATTTGTGCTCACGGATCCATGTAATAGGCTAGTTAAACACTGATCTGCCGTGCCATCGTGCACGTTTTGCTTCCATAATGTTGTTGATCCGTCATTTGAAGATCTGCCACTTATGCTCATGATATCATCAATTATGCGGACCATACTTATCATGTTTTCCTGCTCATTAAATAGGTAACAAGTGCCCTGGCGGTTTACCCTAGGGCGGGTCATAATACCCCATATAAAAGCCACTGATGACTAAATAGTCCAGAACCAGGGCCGGTTTATCAAAACCTCATATAATCATCACAAATAAATATCATACATGTTCATACTGCTGGCTTATCATCCATCATGCATTAAGGGTCTCAGCCCAAAGATTGAGAGCACAACACCTTGTTCAATTTATTCATACCGCCGGCTTATCATGCCATAGGCAGCAAGGGTAACACCCCAAAGCTTAGAGCCAGTACTCCAAGCACATAATCATCATACACGAGTGACTTAAAATCCAAAACCGGGCCGGATTAATAAAAACTCCGGGTAGATTCATATATGAACCATAAGGTAAACGTAGACTTAATCAGTTTTCAACCATGTATCAACATGGTAGAAAAGAACAATCTCAAAAAAATAAAATACCAACCAGAAAAAACAGAAAACAAGGCATTCATAGGCTGCGAAGCCTGCATGTCAAGCGTTATTCAAGGGCCACGCAGCCGCTGAGTTAATCCTTAATTCAAACCCGTAAGCCGGACCTCACATGACCAATCGCTGTTTTAACTTTGACAAACTCAGGGTCTTCTTAGAACATTGATTGTCAAGAGTACAGCGAGTCATGCAAGGATTACCTGGTCGGAGTGGCAGTCAAACAAAGGCAGGACAACCCAGATTTTTTGGTGAATAAACCTGGTGTCCAAGCCTATTTACAAGGGTCAACAAAGCTCTGTCCATTAGCAAGGAGCCCCCAAGTAATATTTGATTCCAGACGTATAAGCCGAATCAGTAGGGTAGTCATAGATATGCTCAATGAGTAGGAAGCCCCCAAGTATTTGGTAATGATGGTGTACAAGCCGGATAAAGAGGGTAGTAATAGCTATGCCCAATGAGCAGGAGGCCCCCAAGTGATCATATGAAGTGACAATAAAGACTCATTATTCTCATAAATGAAACGACAGAGGCCCTGAATTATCAGGGATGCCGACTTTATTATATTCATCATAATATATAAATTGATAAAATATGTACATCACAAGAGCCGGTGGCTCAGGTGTAATAAGGCTGAAGATGAGCAATATTCCACGGCCGACGGGTCTCCTCCGATGTGCGTGAGTTCTTGTGGTCTCGAACATCGATAAGGTAGTATGACCCATTGTTCAGATTTTTGCTGACCACAAAGGGTCCTTCCCAAGGCGGGGATAGCTTGTGCATGTTGGTTTGATCCTAGATGAGCCGGAGCACCAAATCTCCTTCTTGAAAGGTCCTAGTTTGAACTCGCGGCTATGATAACGACACAGGTCTTGCTGGTAAATTGCCGAATGAGCGGCCGCACGGTCACGCTCCTCATCCAACAGGTCAAGAGCATCCTGACGTGCTTTTTCATTATCAGCTTCAACATAAGCCGCGACACGGGGCGAGTCATGACAGATGTCACTTGGGAGAACCGCCTCTACTCTAGAGACCATGAAGAAAGGTGTGTAACCCGTAGATCTGCTGGGGTAGTATTGATACTCCATATCACCGAGGTTAATTCCTCCACCCAACAACCTGACGTCCTTTGCAAAGGGACCATAAGCTGAGGCTTGATGCCTCTCAAAAATTCTTGATTGGCTCTTTCAGTTTGACCATTGGACTGGGAGTGAGCCACTGATGACACGTCAAGACGAATATGCTCTCATTGAAAAAATTCTTTCATAGCACCCTTGGACAGATTAGTGCCATTATTGGTTATAATGCTATGAGGAAAGCCAAACCGGAAATAACTTTCTTGATGAACTGAACCGCTGTTGCAGCATCACACTTACTGACCGGCTCTGCCTGAACCTACTTTGTGAATTTGTCAACTACCACCAAAAGGTGAGTCTTTTTGTCTTTGGACCTTTTGAAAGATCCAACCATATCTAGCCCCCAGACTGCAAACGGCCAAGTAATTGGAATCATCCGCAATTCTTGAGCTGGCACATGAGCTCATCTTGAAAATTTCTGACAACCATCACATTTACTGACCAAATCCTCCGCATCAGCATGAGCCCTCAGCCAATAAAACCCATGACGGAAAGCTTTGGCTACCAGCAATTTAGAATCTCTCATAGGATCTCACGGCCTTCTTCAGGAGAAACACAACGTCGAAACACCCCTAAGACACTGCAGTGATGCAACTCTCCATTGACAATAGTCATTGACTTAGATCGTAGGGTTATCTGCCTAGCTTAAGTCTCATCCTCAGGTAACTTGCCCCGGGTCATATAAGCCAAATATGGAACTGTCCATTCAGGAATAGCATGATGAGCCGCCACCAATTGTGCCTCGGGGTCAGGAATAGGAAGATCTTCCTCCATAGGAAATTTGACTAGAGGGTTATGCAGAATATCAAGGAAAACGTTAGGTGGCACCAGCTTACGATGGGACCCTAACCGGCTCAAAGCATCAGCCACCTCATTGTTCTTGTGATCCACATGTTCCACTTGATAACCTTTGAAATGACCAGCAATAGCATGAACCTCGCGGCGGTAAGCCGCCATGAGCGGGTCCTTCGAATCCCAAGGGCCTGAAACTTGGTGAGCCACCAAATCTGAGTCACCAAACACCTCACCCGGCTTAGATTCATCTCTTTAACCATCTGAATACCATGGAGTAAGGCTTCATACTCACCTACATTGTTAGTAAAATGGAACATCAACCTCAAAACATAACAAAATTTATCATCTCATGGGCAAGTCAAAAAACCTCCAGCCCCCGAGCCTTCCAACTGTCTAGATCCATCAAAGTGAATAGTCCAATATGTGATGTCCGGATTTTCCTTAGGCATCTATAACTCTGTCCTATCATTAATGAAATACACGAGCGCTTGAGACTTAATAGCCGTCCGAGGCATATACTTCAAACCATGGGGTCCAAGCTCAATGGCACATTTAGCTACCCGACCTGTGGCCTCTCTGTTCTGAATAATATCCCCTAAGGGAGCAGAACTAACCACAGTGATGTGATGACCAAGGAAATATTGCTTGAGCTTTCGAATAGCCATGAACACCCCATATACCAGCTTCTGCCAATGCAGACATCTCTACTTGTATTCAATGAGCACCTCACTGATGTAATAAACTGGCCGCTGAACTGGATATTCCTTGCCTGATTCCTTCCTCTCCACAACAATTGCCACACTGGCAGCTCGGCTATTGGCATCCACATATAACAATAAGGGCTCTTTATCAATAGGGACAGCAAGGATTGGTGGCTCAGCTGACTATTTCTTCAAGGCTTCAAATGCCTAATCACCTCAGAGAAGATCCATGGCCACCTTTGCTCTTCTCCTAGTAGGACTGATGAAACAGAGGAGGAGGCGGAAGCCAGAACTTCTGTTGCTTAGCTGTCACTTGTGAGGAAGAAGAAGATTGAACTGCATCCCTCAATCTCTTCTTTGAAGCCTCACACTTGAGCTGAGCAACTTCTTGCTTGAGTGCCATGTTATAGAATTGATCGAACATAGTCAGCTCGAGAAGCATGAGAGCTAACTGCAGATCTTCTCTGAGGCCACCTTTGAATTGATAGATCTTCTCTGGTTGCCTTCACCTTCGTTGCGCTCTTGCAAGAGTTGCAAAAGCATCTGACTGTTGGCGTTGGTGTCTGCCATGACAGCTTGACATGCCACCAGAGGTGGAGGTGGTGACGAAGGGTTCGACTGTTCCCCATCATTGCGGTCCGGATTATGACGCATTGGAGGAGCCATCCTGAAGAGGTTGACATCCGTTAGCATCTTGAAAGACATATATTCAAGCTGAATCAAAGGATCAAAATTGCAACATATAGTCTTCACATAAACATTCGAACAAGGATGATGAATGAACGACTTCCAAAGTAAATCATCACACATCCATTAAGGTGAGAAGCCACTTAGATAAAGGTAGAAGAATAAAGCAACAAGGTACGGATATGAACAAATAAGTGGTAAGGATTACCCAATCACAAACCAAATATCTGCGGGAAGAAATACTAGAGCTACTTGAATTCCCACCTATAAAAATCCCGAAACTTTTTGGTTATGCAATCAGGTGTTAGGGATATAGGGAAAGCATAATATCTCACCCAAACTAACAATCCCTACATCCAGTTGTATCCATCCTTCAACACATAACCAAGAAACCTTCGGAAATCATGTACCTCAACCTTCGAAAAGCATCCGTTATGCGAGTTATGGTAATACTCCCGAACTCCTGCCCCAGTACTGGGTGGCGTCAAGGTTATCTCACCAACAACTGCATAAAAGAGATTTTCGATGTAGGCGAACTCATGTATTCCAAAACGGCAACGATAAAATTGTGACTACAACACCTCGGAGCTCAACTCCCCGGGACACATCCACAACCCCTAAATGTCAGGAGGCACCAAGAACAATGTTCTCGTCACAAGACTATCGGAACGATTCCAAGATACCCGCGTGATCCTAAATTTTTCTTTGTAGAATTTGAGGAGAGAAAAGTCAAAACTTCTACGTTAGGAGGCCTCACCAGAGCGACGAAGGGTCTAAGGAGTAAAAAGAATCCTACTCTCCGATATATATAATCCTAAGACTCAAAACATTTTGTTCGAGACTCAACAACGTCAGCGATTCGATCAAGCATGGGGCTCCTAAGTCGAGGATGGCTCTGATACCAACTTGTAACACCCAAAGTGCGGCTATATCTCCCATGTGTCAGGGCACGACTTAGAGGCATAGCCGCATGGTAGTTTTGTCGCAAGAGGGGTAATCTTTACACAATCCCATGTACTGAATAAGAAAGGGGATAAAGCCACTTCACACAATACATAAATAAATCATACATCATCCAAATACACTCAAAGACTGACTACGGTACAAACCAACAGAAAAGGAAGATAAACCCCAAATGCAAGATCCCCGATCCCTGATGATCCACTACTGATCATCAGGAAACGAAACGTAGTAACGACCCAGATCATCGTCGAACTCCCACTGGAGTTCGGTGGCATCACCTGCACTGGTATCCTTGGCACCTGCAACTGTTTGGAAGTATCCATGAGTCACGAGGACTCAGCAATCTCACACCCGTGAGATCAAGACTATTTAAGCTTATGGGTAGGATAAGGTAGTGAGGTGGAGCTGCAGCAAGCACTAAGCATATATGGTGGCTAACATACGCAAATAAGAGCGAGAAGAGAAGCAACGCAACGGTCCAGAAGCTAGAAGTGATCAAGAAGTGATCCTGAAACTACTTACGTTCAAGCATAACACAAGACCGTATTCACTTCCCGGACTCCGCTGAAAAGAGACCATCATGGCTACATACGCGGTTGATGCATTTTAATTAAGTCAAGTGTCAAGTTCTCTACAACCAGATATTAACAAATATCCATCTACCACATAACCGTGGGCACGGGTCTTGAAAGTTTATACCCTGCAGGGGTGTCCCAACTTAGCCCATCACAAACTCTCATGGTCGACGAAGGATATTCCTTCTCCCGGAAAGACCCGATCAGTCTTGGAATCCCGGTTACAAGACATTTCGACAATGGTAAAACAAGACTAGCAAAGCCACCCGACTGTGCCGACAAATTCCGATAGGAGCTGCACATATCTCGTTCTTAGGGCACACCGGATGAGACAAGCTATGAGTAAAACCAGCGCTCGAGTTTCCCCGAGGTGGCCCCGTAGGCGGCTCGGTTCAGACCAACACTCAGAGGAGCACTGGCCCGGGGGCTTAAAACAAAGATGACCCTCGGGCTCGCGAAAAACCAAGGGAAAAGGCTTAGGTGGGAAATGTTAAAACCAAGGTCGGGCCTCGCTGGAGGAGTTTTATTCAAAGCGAACAGTCAAGGGGGTCCCATAACCCCAATAGCGTAAGGAACGCAAAATCAAGGAACATAACACCGGTATGACGGAAACTAAGGCGGCAAGAGTGGAACAAAACGCCAGGCAAAAGGCTGAGCCTTCCACCCTTTACCAATTATATAGATGAATTAAATTAAATAATAGATATTGTGATATCCCAACATATCCATGTTCCAACATGGAACAAACTTCGACTTCACCTGCAACTAGCAACGCTATAAGAGGTGCCGAGCAAATGTGGTAACTTAGCCAAGAAACGGTTTGCTAGGAAGGTGGGTTAGAGGCTTGACATGGCAATATGGGAGGCATGATATAACAAGTGGTAGGTAGCGCGACATAGCGATAGAGCGAACAACTAGCAAGCAAAGATAGAAGTGATTTCGAGGGTATGGTCATCTTGCCTGCAATGTTCTAAGAGTTGTCGAAAGCTTGATCCTCGTTAGCATACTCAACAGGTTCCTCGTTCACATACCCGTCTCCCTGATTTACCCAAAGCAAAACACAAGCAACGGAACAACAATCAATCACGGTGCAATGCACAAGAAACATGATGCAATACATGGCATGATATGCAAGATATGATATGCAATGCATATGCGTGCTCCGGAAGGGAAATAATGATCAAGGCATCAACTTGGAAAACCAAATATGCCGCTGGAAAGATGAGGTGATTTCGGTTGAAATCGATATAAAGATCACCGGAAATAGATGCACGGTTTGCAAATGAAAAGGAACACAAGATTGACGCAAATCTGTGATTAAAAGCATGATAGCACATAGAATACATAAAGAAACTATGCTACTGCACTCCAACACAACAAAAAAGCATATGGCAGTGATGTACAAGAGATTCTTGAGAAAACATGAACACTGAGCTACGGCTAAATCACTCAAGAACAGGTTCAAACAAGCATGGCAAAAGTGCAAAAGTGAATATACTAACATGGCATAAACAACATCAGGAAGCAATGTTTAGAGCAAGCGAGCAACATGTTTCAGGAACTTATCATAGCAACAAAGTCATGGCATGAATCTACTAAATTCACTTAACAAAACAACCTTACTGAACATGAGCCAAAAAGGCACAGAAGATATGATGGCACCCATGTAAACATAGCAAGTTTTATTCATGATAGCAACTTTGCAAGCTCATGCCACTCACCACAAAGCATTAAATGACAACATAAGCATAACAAAAGCAAGAAGACATGTTCATGAAGCTAACCATGGCAAGAGCAAGTTCATAGGGTACATGCATCACTAGCAACAACCATGGCAATATGGATTGACATGTTAACAATCTTCCAGGAACATTTTATAGCAAAAGTAGAGCAAGCAAATGACATGCTAGATCACTCCATAAGTGCAACTAGAGGCATGAATAGATAGATCATAACCACATTTTCAAAACAACCTTACTGAAGTATCTCAAAATAAGCATGGATCTCATGTAGCATCACATTTACATGGCACCAAAATAACAGCAGGAAAAGGGCAACAAAATCCTAAGTCCCTGAAAACAGTAACATCATGGAGCCTACTTTGCATGCTTATGCTATTCACCACATAGATCACAATAATACAAGACTTGCACCCCTGTAAAGATGGCATGTTATAGTTCAAAACACATGTAGACCTCATGCTCAAAGGATGCACACATCAAATGCAACAAAAATGAAAAATCACCATGTTCTGTTAAGAACCAGCAGTTAACATTTTTTTATCACTCTTGCAACGATGAAAATGGCATCAAAGTTGACAGTAACATGCATTGAAATGTTGGTAACATGAAGAGTTCAATGAGATGAACATTGCGAGATATGACATGATGAAGTAGGCATGAAAATTACAGGGGGGGCGGGGACTTGGTGAAATTTCACCTCCTAGATCTGGATCTAGGGTTCACACGCAGGTTGAGGTTCGTCGGAGTCGTTCGCCGGAGTTTTGGCCAGAGTGGAAGGAGACGACCGACATCGAGGGAGGAGATCGCCGAAGAGGAGGGGTCCAAAGGTGGACTTGCCAGTGCGGGCCGGCGCCGGTGGAGAAGGACGGCGGGGCGGCGAGGCTCGTCGGAGGGCGGCGCCGGCGGACGTCGGCGGAGACGGGGCGACGCGTCGTGCAGAGGAGGAGGAGCGGTGCGCGCTGCGGTGACCGGGCCCGGAGGGCCTCCCACGGGCTCGGGCAGGCCGGCAGCGGCTGGCGGTGGAGAGCGCCACATGGCGGCTGGTGATTGGTCCGGGTGCGGCGGCGCGGACGCGTCCGGTTCGGGTGGACGTGTCCGTCGGCGAAGGAGGGGGATGGCTAGGGTTTCATCTGCGCGAAATTTCGGGGGATGTTTATATTTATAGGTAGAGGAAGCTAGGAATGTCCAAATGAGGTGCGGTTTTCACCCAAACGATCATGATCCAACGACCGAGAACATGGAGGTGTTTTAGATGGGTTATGGGGCTGTTTTGGAGGGGTGTTGGGATGCAACACAATAGAGGATTTTGGGGTTACCCGGTTAACCGTTCGGGCATCAAACGACCTCCAAATGGAACGACATTTGATAGGCGGTCTACCGGTGATGTACCAAGGCCAGTTGACAAATCTCGACCCATTCCGAGAATGTTTAACTCCCGCTCATGAAAAGAGACAAGAGAGGTGCGCCGGGTGCATGTGAGAGTGTCGGATTGCAAAACGGACAACGGGGAAAATGCTCGGATGCATGAGACGAACACGGATGCAAATGCGATGCCCATGATGACATGGTATGAAATGCATGACATGAACAAAATGCAAAATGAAGACAAAAACCCAACCATGAAGGGAATATCATATCATAAAGCAGAAAATGGCAAGAGTCGGAGTTCTAAATATGGAAAGTTACATCCTGGGTATTACACAACAAGGATTGGTGGCTCAGCTGACTATTTCTTCAAGGCTTCAAACGCCTGATCAGCAACATCACTCCACACAAAGTGATCTGTTTTCTTCATCATCTGGTATAGAGGGATAGCTTTTTCGCCCAACCGGCTTATGAAGTGGCGTAAGGCCGCGATACGACCCGCCAGACGCTGAACACCATTAATACACGCCAGTTTAGCCAAAGAAGTGATGGCCTTGATTTTCCTCGGGTTAGCTTCAATGCCCCATTCAGAAACCAAAAAGACCAAGAGCTTGCTTGCTAGTACACCAAAGACACATTTGGACGGGTTAAGCATCATCTTGTAAAACCAGAGATTGTCAAAGGTTTCTCTCAAATCATCTATCAAGGTTTCCTTCTTCCCGGACTTCACAATAATATCATCCACATAAGCATGAACGTTGCATCCAACCCGATCATGAAGGCGATTTTGAACACACCACTGGTAAGTCGCCTGGGCACTCTTGAGCCCAAAAGGCATAGACACATAGCAGAAGGCTCCAAAAGGAGTGATAAAGGCTGTCTTCTCCTGGTCCTTAACTGCCATCTTGATCTGATGATACCCAGAATAAGCATCCAAAAAACTCAAATGCTCACAACCTGCCATAGCATCAATAATCTAATCAACACGGGGGAGAGCGAAAGGATGAGCTACACAGACCTTATTAAGGTATGTGTAATCCACACACATGCGCCAAGTGCCATTTTTGTCAATTACTAGGAACAGGTTAGTGTGACACCCTCGATTCAATCGTACACAAAACATACACGCAAACATGTACAATCAAGATTAGGGACTCACGGGAAGATATCACAACACAACTCTACAAATAAAATAAGTCATACAAGCATCATATTACAAGCCAGGGGCCTTCAGGGCTCGAATACAAGAGCTTGATCATAGACGAGTCAGCGGAAGCAACAATATCTGAGTACAGACATAATTTAAACAAGTTGCCATAAGATGGCTAGCACAAACTAGGATACAAATCGAAAGAGGCGCATGCCTCCTGCCTGGGATCCTACCAAACTATTCATGGTCATCGTCAGCGGCCTGCACATAGTAGTAGGCACCTCCAGTGTAGTAGGTGTCGTCGTCGACGCTGGCGTCTGGCTCGTGGGCTCCATCGTCTGGTCGCAGCAATTGGGTATAGGAAGGGGGAAAAGGGGGATCAAAGCAACCGTGAGTACTCATCCAAAGTACTCGCAAGCAAGGAACTACACTACATATGGATGCATTGGTATCAAATGGACAAGGGGTAGCATATGTTGACTGAACTGCAGAATGCCAGAATAAGAGGGGGATAGCTACTCCTATCGAAGACTATGCTTCTGGCAGCATCCATCTTGCAGCATGTAGAAGAGAGTAGATGGTAAGTTCACCAAGTAGCATCGCATAGCATAATCCTACCCGGCGATCCTCCCCTCGTCGCCCTGTTAGAGAGCGATCACCGGGTTGTATCTGGCACTTGGAAGGGTTTGTTTTGTTAAGTAACCAGTTCTAGGTGTCGTAAGGTCAAGGTACAACTTCAAGTCATCCTTTTACCGAAGATGACAACTATTCGAATAGATTAACTTCCCTGGAGGGGTGCACCACATTTCCCAACATGCTCGGTCCCCTTTCTCCGGACACACTTTTCTGGGTCATGCCCAGCCTCGGAAGATCAACACGTTGTAGTCCCACCTAGGCACAACAGAGAGGCCAGCACACGGTCTAAATCCTATGGTGCAGGGGTCTGGGACCATCGCCCATTGCACACCTACATGTTGCATAGGCGGCCAGAGAGCAGACCTAGCAACCTCCATTACAAAGGAAGTTGCGTTACACGATCCAACCCGGCGCACGCCTCTCAGTCGCTAACTTCACGAAGGCTTTGGCTGATACCACAACGTCGAGTGCCCATAACTGTTCCCGCGTAGTTTGGTTAGTGCATATAGGCTAGTGGCCAGACTCAGATCAAATACCAAGATCTCATTAAGCGTGTTATTTTGACATAACCGCGAACGCCGACCAGGGCCAGGCCCACCTCTCTCCTAGGTGGTCTCAACCTGCCCTGTCGCTCCGCCACAAAGTATCAGTTGGGGGCCGTCGGGAACCCAGGCCCACCACTACCTGGGTGGAACCACATGCCCCTTCAGCCCCCAACATCGGAATCACTTGCGGGTACTCAATGAGCCGACTAGACTTTAGTCACCTCAAGTATCATATATTATGTATATAAACATATACCCGTGATCACCTCCCGAGTGATCACAGCCCGATAGTGTAGGATGGCAGACGGACAACAATGTAGGGACACTAATGATGAACTAGCATCCTATACAAAGCATTTAGGATTGTAGGTAAGGTATCAACAGTTGTAGCGACAATGACAGGCTATGCATCAGGATAGGATTAACGGAAAGAAGTAACATGCTACACTACTCTAATGCAAGCAGTAGAGAGAAGAGTAGGCGATATCTAGTGATCAAGGGGGGGGGGCTTGCCTGGTTGCTCTGGCAAGAAAGAGGGGTCGTCAATAGCGTAGTCGATAGGGGCACCAGAAGCAGCGTCAGTCTCCTAGTCTACCGGAGAGAAGAGGGGAATAAACAATGAATACAATGTAAACAGATGCATAACGATGCATGACATGACAAGTAGCGATACTAGGTGTGCCCTAACGCGGTATGAGGTGATACCGGTGAAGGGGGAAACATCCGGAAAAATATCCCTGGTGGTTCGCGTTTTCGGACAGATGAACTGGAGGAGGAAAGTTGCGTGTTCGCTATGCTAGGGATGCGTGGCAAACGAATGGGCTGCATATCCAGATTCATCTTGTTGTTCTGAGCAACTTTTATTACAAAGTTTTTCCATCCGAGCTACGGTTTATTTTATATTGATTTTAAAAGATTGAAATCATTTTTAGGATTTATTTAATTATTTTACATCAACATTATCCAGAACAGTGCACGCTGACGTCAGCATGACGTCAGCAGTCAACGTTGACCGTTGACCTGGTCAACCTGATAGGTCGGTCCCACCTGTCAGCGACTGTTTGACTAATTAACAGTAGTTAATTAGGTTAACTAGTTATTAGGTTAATTAATCTTAATTAGTTAATTTAAACAGAATTAATTAGGTTAATTATTTAGTTATTTAATTAATTAATTTTTTTATTATTATTTATTTATTTATCATATATTCTTTTTAATTCCTTTTTTTTAAACCGTTCTATGGTGTGGGGCCCCTGTGTCATTGGTCCAGAGGGGCAACGGGCTCACTGGCCAGTGGCCCATATGGCCACTACGGGCACGGGCGCGCACGGGCGCGCACGGGCCACGCAGGTGCGGAGATGGCCGAGGCCACGACCACGGCGAGGCACGCCAGCCGGAGCAGCAGCGGGCTGCGGCGGCAGCCAGCGGCCAGGGCACTACTAGGAAAAGGCATGCTAGTGGTGCACCAGTTTTGCCTACTAATGGCGCACTACTAGTGCACCACTAGCACCACGCCATTAGAATTAAATACTAATGGCGCACCACTGGTGCACGATTAGTATCTGGTGTACTAATGGCGCACCATGCAGTGCGCCATTAGTATAGCCCACAGTGCGCCATTAGAATGCCTCCTAGTGGGCCATATGTACCCATGTGCTTTGGCATACTAATGGCGCACTAGTGGGTGATGCGCCATTAGTGTCGTTTTTACAGTGCACCATTAGTGTCTTGGGTGGTGCGCCACTAGTATGAATATTAGGGATTTTTTTCTTTTCTGATATTTTTACGGGTTACAAAATATATTATTGGACAGTATTTAGACAACACCACACACCAACAGCAGATTCATCGAATACAATAGAAGATTAGTCTCCGAATACAAATCATCATATTAGTCTCCGAATTCAAAAGATCGAAAAAAGATAGAACATTACAAGTCTCGAGACCGCGAGTAGCGAGTTTGTCTTCACATTACAAGTCGATATCGATCATCTAAACTACCATCACATAGAATAGAGCTGTGGTCATCACGATGAGCATAATCGCGATGAAAATGGTCTTCATCCAGTTCCTCCGACGCTCCCTCCTCTCTCCCGCTAGATAGCGCGCGTATCTAGATTCCGCCTCCGCCCTAGTGGTGTACCATTTGTAACTGTTACCGCTGAAATGATGAACCTGTCTCCGACACTCCTCCCAGTCATCGTAGACTCCGGGAACCTTACCATTGTACATGACATACGACGGCATCTCTATGCACTAGCCAAACAAAATGCTAGTAGCAATTCACAGACAATACATAAGCAATATATAAGAATGCAACAAAAGGATCGGAAGAGAAAAGCAAGACATTAATAGCATCGATTACATCTAAGTTGAACAACTGTCCAAACCAAAGAGACATACAAGTTCATTAAAGTTTAATTACAACATGAGCCAATCGATGTTTCAGAACTACACATAGCATCACTACTTTGGGCTCGACTCAAGGGACCGGAGCGTGGATGAAGCTGCCGTCTATCGTGATGGTCATGAAATCGCGAGCGTTGTCAGCCTGCATTTGTAGCGTTGTGTCTATCTCACTGTTGGACGGTTGATTTCTGAGGTTGAACTGCCCCGAGGTACGAAGGACATCTTGATGGATGATTTCCGCAAACTCCGACTGGATGCGAAAGAATTCTTGTCTGATGTCCGCGTCCTGGATTGCCGACAAGCTCGCGGCCCAATCTCTGATATTATTTGGTAGCAGAAGGTGATTATGGTCCCGTACGATCGCCCAAATGTGATGGAGGGCGTAATAGGCATCCTTCTGACCGCCATGCGGCTTCTTGACGCAGCGGAACGTTGTATTGTGGGCGAACACGTGCTTGCCGTACTTATGAACTGCCCTGGTGAAGGCGCCTGTAGATTTGGCGTAGCCGGGGAGAACATCATCAAGAACTTTCTTGATATTTGTGTAGTCTTTCTTCGACTGGCGGTCTGAGTCGAAATACGTGGCCATGGAATATTTCGGGCTTAAGAGGATGAGTGTGAAATGTGTGTCACTGCACAAAACACGGAATGTTAAGAAACGATCGGAATCTAAGAAATCATATGTTAAGGGGCAGTTGAGGGGACGACTTACTCGGTAAAGTAAGGCACGAGGAAGTTATCCTTATCTGGGTTTGCCAGAATGACGCCTTCGAGGATAGAACTCGCGACTTGCTGGTCCCCAGCGCTGCCCAAGATCTTGGCACGCATGTAGAAGGGGTCGACTATCACAATGTCCAGGGTCTTGTCTCTAATGATCCGCATCTCCATACTCAGCGAGAATAGCCGAAAAAAGGTGTAGTGCAGTGGATGAAGGTTAAACATAGCGAAGATGTCATCAAACCACAGGACGATCATACCCCCGATGGCGTTATCCACAAAGCCCTTGCCCTCTGGCACCTTGGCCACGAAAACCGGGTATGCCACATCATTCTCTCCGAGACGCTGCTTCTCCAAAGAAAGAACACTGTCATGCACACTCTGCATAGCACCGGTTGCAGCATTGAGCATATTAGTCGGTAGCATTAGCCTACCTAAGCACGGATCGTACTCGGTGCCGACTGGCTCGCACACTTGTTACTCTTTCTTTTCCATCCCTTCTTCTTCTGCTGTAATGAGACCGAGTTCTGCTCACAGACCGCCTTCTTGAGTGTGTTGGGGCTGATAATATTTCGCACCTCGGCTATCTGAGGCTCGGTGAAGTCGGCAGCTGGAGGCGTCTCCTAAGAACTGAACGCCAGACGACGCCTGATGCAATTGGGTTTCTCCGCGGTACCAGCTAGATCGCGATCGTCTTTTGCAAGGTTGGGTTCTTGAGAAGGAGGCCCCAAGAATTCCTAATCGTACCCATGTTCGGCGAAGTACTTATTGACGTTGGTAAATGTACCGTCATCATTGTCGTCGTCATCCGGATCCTGTGCCATATGCATGTTCAGATCCTGTGCCATAGGGATGCCCGGCATGTCCGGTAGCGTTGCGGCGGTCTTGCCATGGCTTGGCGTCGGCACGACTGGCGGTGTTATCTTTGGGGTGGTGTCCCCCACCCCCAAAGGAATCTGGCTCTTCGGCCAAAGCAGGGGACAGCTTAGGCAGGCGCTGAGGGTCATCAGATCATCTTCGTCGGCCCCGGCGGGTCGAATCGGAGGTAACAACTCGTCGCAGCCTAGTAGCACCTAAACCAGTTGAACCCTATACACAGTGGGTGGCATCGGATTACCGTGGAACACGGGGTTTCCCAGTTGAACATTTTGCCCTTGGCGACATCGACCAACTCGTCGTTCACGAAGTGCAGGAGAGTGCACGGAACGTCGGCGGCGCCCTGCGAAAACATGTAGGGCGTTAGGGATGCCCAATCAGAGGCAAGGAGATGATGTCCTTGTCCGAGAGGCTTAATTAGTTAATGTGATGATGGCGTCAAGCTCGGCTAATGTCGAGGCACCGCTGAGGGAGTCCTCGATTAGGGGGTGTTCGGGTAGCCGGACTATACCTTTGACCGGACTCCTGGACTATGAAGATACAAGATTGAAGACTTCGTCCCGTGTCCAGATGGGACTTTCCTTGGCGTGGAAGCCAAGCTTGGCGACGCGGATATTCAAGATCTCCTACTATTGTAACCGACTCTGTGTAACCCTAACCCTATCCGGTGTCTATATAAACCGAAGGGTTGTATCCGTAGGCAATCAACTCCATATACAACAATCATACCATAGGCTAGCTTCTAGGGTTTAGCCTCCTTGATCTCGTGGTAGATCTACTCTTGTACTACCCATATCATCAATATTAATCAAGCAGGAGTAGGGTATTACCTCCATCGAGAGGGTCCGAACCTGGGTAAAACAAAGTGTTCCCTGCCTCCTGTTACCATCCGGCCTAGACGCACAGTTCGGGACCCCCTACCCGAGATCCGCCGGTTTTGACACCGACATTGGTGCTTTCATTGAGAGTTCCTCTGTGCCGTGACAATCAGGAAGGATGCCTCCTCCCGTCTTTAAAGACGACGCCGTTGCTAAGGGAGCCTTGGCTGTCGGCCAAACCCTCCGCCTAGGTGGTTTTCTCATGACCGCCTGTTCGGCTGTTGCACCGACGGTGACCTCTCGGGTCATCAAAAGCAACCTACACATCAGCTCGGAGCTCGTCGAGCAGCTAGATTCAATGGAGCTCTCTTCCGTAAACGAGCTCTTGGATCGCATCGCCGCCCTGGGGGTCGCTACGGATTACGACCAGGTTGGGCATAAACCCGATCTAAGAGAAATTAACTCTCCCCAAGTCACCCACCACGTTGCCATGGTAAAGACGCTGTGCGGCGACCCTTCATCTATTTTAAGGACCAGATACGTCCGAATTCCCGACCCCTCCAAGCCGGATACCCGCAGAAGGGGAGATATAACTCAAGACCTGAGCTTAGGATCAGGCAATGGGCCAGATTGACTGGACAACATCCAAAAATCCGAACTTCAGAGTTCGAAAACTCTTCGGCCTTCGAATCTTGGATTGGGTGAGGTTTCAGATTCAACGACACCCGCCCACCCGAACATAAGCGATCTCTCCCAAATCAGGCAGAGGCCCGAGGAAACAATACATCATTATTGGGCCAGATTCCTCCTGCTTATGAACAGGATAAAGGATTGCCGCGAGGGAGACGCAATCTCAATTTTCTGCAGTAATTGCATGGACGAGGGAATCTTTAACGCCGTAAGTCACCGTGATATTACACGCTTCGCTGACTTGGCATGCATAGTACAAAAATACTATGCGATGGAAAGCGCCTGGAAAACCGAAATAAAATTTTGGGATAATCCGGCCTTGAATAGTAATCCCGTCCGAACTAAGAGGGTGCATCATCATAGGACACCCGGGATAAACACCAAAAAGCCAAGACCCTCTACAGGGCATGGAACTGTACTGGAAAGGTGGCTTGACGGACCCTGTAGAATTCACAGTACAGAGGACGACACACCAACTCACAGCCTTAGAGCATGTTGGATACTCCGGCAGGTGGCCAAAATTGGCGAGGATCTCTTAAATCTGGAGGCCATAGAAAACCAGCCCGAGAACATCAGTATTGTTCTCACGGTCTTCGAGACTTTCGCATCAAACAATATTCGAAAAAGAACACTCCGCAGCCTCACCGAAGTCTATCAAGTTGCAACAATAAATCCATGCAGCGACACTGCTATTACCTTCAACGCAAGTGATGAACCTAGATTCCGAACAGCCCGAGCACCAGCCGCATTGGTCCTCAGTCCCATAGTGGACGGCTTTCGCCTCACCAAGGTGCTCATGGATGGAGGCAGCGGATTGAACCTCATTTATGAGGAAACCCTTCAAAAAATGGAAATAGTCTGGAACCGCGTCGAGCGAAGCAGCACAACCTTTAGAGGAATAATCCCCAGTTGGGAAGCACGCTGCACAGGAAAAATCACACTAGATGTGGTGTTCGGCACGCCGGATAATTACAGGTCCGAAGAAGTCACGTTTCAGGTGGCCCCGTTTTAGAGCGGACATCACACTTTACTAGGGCGAGAAGCATTCACAATCTTCCAAGCAATACCCCATTACGGGTACATGAAGCTTAAGATGCCAGGGCCAAATGGAATTATCACTCTAGCTAGTGATCCGGACATAGCACTCCGCGCCGAAAATAAGACGGCGGCATTAGCCCTTGAGGCACTATCCGAAGCCTTAGTGGTCGAGGAACTGACTGCGCTGCGCTCCACAGTTAACAGGGATGATGTGATACTCGATAAGAGATCCAAATCCACATCCTTCAAGCCAGCTGACGAAATAGTCAAATTCCAGGTCCATCCAATGGACCCCAATAAAACAGTTTCCATCGGGGCACGACTGAACCCTGATGTAGACGCCGCACTGCGAGAGTTCCTACGAGAGAATTGGGACATTTTCGCCTGGCACCCTTTAGACATGCCAGGGATCCCACGCAGGCTGGCCGAACACAACTTAAATATCCTAAAAGGATTCAAACCTGTCAAACAAGCCCTTCGGCGTTTCTTCGAACCCAAGAGACATGCTATGGGAGAGGAGCTAGCCAAGCTATTGGAGGCCGGATTCATTAGAGACATAAAACATCCGGACTGGCTAGCAAACCTGGTGATGGTACCAAAGAAGGACAAATCCTGGCGCCTGTGTGTCGATTTCAAAGAACTTAACAAGGCTTGCCCAAAGGATCCCTTCCCCCTCCCCGCATCGATCAAATTATCGATGCCACCACAGGGCATGATTCGTTGTGCTTCCTCGACGCATACTCCGGATGCCATCAAATCAAAATGGCAGAATCAGACCAAGCTGTAACAGCATTCATCACACCATACAGCCCATTCTGCTTCAACACAATGCCCTTCGGCTGAAAAACGCTGGCGCAACATATCAGCGCATGATCCAGACATGTCTAGCAAACCAGATCGGCCAAACAGTGGAGGCGTATGTGGATGATGTGGTCGTCAAATCAAGACATGTCGAATCTCTAATAGATGACTTGAGGCTTACATTCGATAACCTCCGACAATATGACATCAAGCTCAACCCAGAAAAATGCGTCTTCGGCGTTCCAGCCGGAAAGCTCTTGGGCTTCATTGCATCCGGTAGAGGAATTGAAGCAAATCCAGCCAAGATCCGAGATTTGTCACAATTGGATATCCCAAAGGACCTCAAACAAATACAAAAATTAACCGGATGCGTGGCGGCTTCAAGCCGCTTCATCTCTCGCTTGGGAGAAAAGGCACTACCCCTCTATCGCCTGCTTCGGCGCATCGAACACTTCGAGTGGACAGAGGCTACCACGGCAGGACTTGAGGAAATAAAAGCCATATTGGCAACAAACCCAGTCCTGGCCGCGCCGAACACCGGCGAACCAATGTTATTGTACATTGCAGCAACACATCAAGTTGTCAGTGCAATACTCGTTGTCGAGCGGGAAACGGATGGACACAAATTCCCCCTTCAAAGGCCGGTCTACTACGTATCCAGTGTCCTCACTCCATGCAAATCACGGTACCCGCATTATCAAAAGATTGCATACACGGTATTCATGGCATCCCGGAAGCTACGACACTACTTTCAAGAGTGTTCCATAACAGTAGCCTCTGAAGTACCACTCAACAATATTATACCGCGATGCAATGGGCCGGATTGCAAAATGGGCCATCGAGCTTCTCCCGTTCGATATAACCTATAAGCCACGGCGAGCTATTAAATCGCAAGTTTTGGCCGACTTCGTCGCAGAATGGACGGAGGCCGAGCTCCCTAAAGAGTACGGCACATATTCAAACTGGATTATGCATTTCGACAGCTGCAAAATGTTGGCCGGACTGGGGGCTGGCCTCGTCCTGACGTCCCCCATAGGAGACACAGTCCAATATGTGCTCCAGATCATGTACATGGATTCCAACAATGCAGCCGAATACGAGGCCCTCCTACATGGTCTCCGGATAGTAGTATCCATGGGTATCCAGCACCTAGAGGTACGCGGGGATTCAAACCTCGTGATATCCCAAATAAATGGAGACTTCGATGCCAAGTACCCAAAAATGGCAGCTTACCGCAATGCCGTCCTAAAAATGTCAGCTCGGTTCGAAGGGCTGGAGTTTCACCATATAGCCCGAGAAAACAATCAAGCAGCGGACGTCCTGGCACGCATCGGAGCAAAACACGATTCAGTCCCCCCAACATCTTTTTGGAAAGATCGTTCAAACCATCTGTAGCATGGGAGGAGGAACCCGCAAATAACAGCCCGGACCCAGCCGCACCACTCGACGCCGAACAATCTGACACAATTGGAGGCTCTGCCAATGAAATTACACCTTTAGCCCATGTAATAATGGCGGTCATCGCCCCGTGGACAGAACCATTCCTAGCCTACCGTACTAGGTAGGAACTCCCGGAGGACCAAAACAAGGCCCGCTGCATAGTGCGGCGATCTAAAGCCTATAGAGTCCACGAGGGAGAGCTTTATAAGAAAAGCACTACCGGAGTCCTTCAAAGGTGCATCTCCGAAGAGGAAGGGCGGAACCTCCTGGCTGAAATTCATGCCGGACTCAGTGGTCACCACGCCGCTGCTCGGTTCCTTGTTAGCAAGGCTTTCCGTACAGGCCCTACATGGTCTCCGGATAGTAGTATCCATGGGTATCCAGCGCCTAGAGGTACGCGGGGATTCAAACCTCGCGATATCCCAAATAAATGGAGACTTTGATGCCAAGTACCCAAAAATGGCAGCTTACCGCAATGCCGTCCTAAAAATGTCAGCTCGGTTCGAAGGGCTGGAGTTTCACCATATAGCCCGAGAAAACAATCAAGCAGCGGACGTCCTGGCACGCATCAGAGCAAAACACGATTCAGTCCCCCCCCAACATCTTTTTGGAAAGATCGTTCAAACCATCTGTAGCATGGGAGGAGGAACCCGCAAATAACAGCCCGGACCCAGCCGCACCACTCGACGCCGAACAATCTGACACAATTGGAGGCTCTGCCAATGAAATTACACCTTTAGCCCATGTAATAATGGCGGTCATCGCCCCGTGGACAGAACCATTCCTAGCCTACCTTACTAGGTAGGAACTCCCGAAGGACCAAAACGAGGCCCGCTGCATAGTGCGGCGATCTAAAGCCTATAGTGTCCACGAGGGAGAGCTTTATAATAAAAGCACTACCGGAGTCCTTCAAAGGTGCATCTCCGAAGAGGAAGGGCAGAACCTCCTGGCTGAAATTCATGCCGGACTCAGTGGTCACCACGCCGCTGCTCGGTCCCTTGTTAGCAAGGCTTTCCGTACAGGCTTTTATTGGCCGACGGCCCGGGCAGACGCTCAGGACCTAGTCCAACGATGCGCTGGTTGCCAACTTTTTGCCAACCAAAGCCATATGCCACCCACCGCACTCCAAACTATACCCATCACCTGGCCTTTCACGGTCTGGGGGCTTGACATGGTCGGACCCCTTAAAGTTAGGACCGATAGGAAAAAATACTTACTAGTCATGGTGGATAAATTCACGAAATGGATAGGAGCCAAGCCTGTTAAAATGGTTGAATCGGGACCTGTGATAGACTTCATATCCGGGGTTGTACACCATTATGGCGTCCCCCACAGCATCATAACCGATAACGGTACAAACTTTACCGCCGACGGGGTAAAACTCTGGTGCAAAAACATGGGCATCAAGCTCGATTATGCTTCCGTCTATCACCCACAAACCAACGGCCAGGTCGAACATGCAAATGGTCTTATTATGAGCGGCGTTAAACCCAGACTGGTGCGGTCCCTCAAGGAATCTAACACGCACTGGGTAGAGGAGCTCGACTCTGTGCTATGGGGACTGCGGACCACGCCAAATCGCACCATCGGATACACACCATTTTTATGGTGTACGGTGCAGAGGCAGTTCTGCCGTGCGACATAATTCATGACTCACCTAGAGTGCGCATGTACGAAGAAAGAGAAGCCGAGCTCGATCGGTAGGACAACTTGGACGCCCTGGAGGAGGAGCGTGACATGGCAAAAGCCTGTTCCGCATTTTATCAACAGCAGGCCCGAAGATATCAAAGCAGAGAAGTACGGGCCAAAAATTACAATGTTGGCGAACTAGTTCTACGCCTGCCGGATAAGAAAAAGGACAAACTCAAGCCCAAGTGGGAAGGTCCATTCATAATTGACCAAGTCCTGACTGGCGGGGCGTATCTCCTGCGAGATGCGTCGGACAACCGACTCGAGCTGAACCCGTGGAACGCCACCCGCCTCCGAAGATTCTATGCCTAGCGCCGGACTCTGTGTTCGTCTCCTTCCTCTGTCCATTTTTTGCATTTTTTTGTCTTACATTTCTCTCCTTCCCCTCTTTTCTTTTATAGCCCTTAAAGCCTAATCTAGTGACGCTCCACTCGCGCTCATTAAACCTGGGGGCTTCTTTAACAGAAGCTTATTTATACGGGCTTCACGCCCAACACATGCGTCAAACTTCCGCATGTACCTTTTTCTTCACCATTATATGCATCGATATGACTTAAGTTTTGGCCAAGCTGGGTTGCCTAGCTCCTGTGCTTACCCCTACGTTCCCGATTATTCGGCTAGGCGGTAAAGGGAGCACCTCTGCGATTGTTACTGCCGGGTCAGCCGGATGTGTACCTCAGACTGGGTGAAGCTGAAAGCTAGCGTTCTTAAGGGAATATTCGGTCGGTGAGATAAAAGATGATCTTTTTACTCATTTTATGCGCCCCCAGATGCTTTTTCCTGCGTCTTTTTACGCAGTACGGACATGCACTTTAGGCATGCCTCCAAGCGAAAGGAACCCCTAACGGAACTATTCTCTCTCGAAGATGTTTCTTACTAACCATGTAATATAACATAACTAGTTGGGCACTTGTCTGATAAAGCACTAATGACCCCTACGCCTGGTCTCCACACATACCACGGTTCTTATATAACCGCTATGGTATTCGGACACACTCCGGACCGTTAGGTCCCGAGGTTGAAGCGAAAGGGTCGGCAACGACAAACGATCAACAATCCGGCTAGAAGGCATTACACATGTCAATTCAAAATTACATAGTCATTCTGACTGATTGTATTCCTCTTCTGTACCATCTAACAGGCTGTCTAATTTACAGTCCTGCTGGGAATACATCGTGGCCAACTCTACTTGGCCATATACTAAGCTCACAGGGATCTCCTTCCCGTCAGGCCCCACTGGTCCGACCTCGGCCATGTGGTTTGGGTCCGACTTCGTAAAACGGGTCTTCACCATGGCCCAGGCTTCCCTAGCGCCTTGTCGGCAGGCCGATATCTTCCAGAACCGGAAGCGCCGCCGAGCTCCCTTCAGTTTCTCCGCAAGCTCTCCAAGGCCCTCGGGCATGGAGTGGGCAGGCCATAAGGCTTGCGCAACACCTCACATCGCCTGCCGAATTCGCTCGTGAAGTTGCATGAGTTCGGGAAGAAGGTCACCCGTAGAACCGGGCATCTCCTCTGCAGGACGACCTGTGAGCATACCTACAGACATTACTCTGTTAGTCAACTTCCCCGCTGAACTCTTTTTTCAAAGTTCGTTCCAGCACTTACTAAAAATGCCGCGTCGAAGTCGCTGATTCTCCTTCGTGGAGTCCGACAGCTGGCCACGAACATCTTTAAGTTCGACGTCCAGCTTGGTGTTGGCATCTTGAAGATCATTCTTCTCTCGCCTCACCTTTGTCAACATACTCTCACCGGCCTTTAGCTGGCATAAGAGTTGTTGCTTGTCCGGATCGAGTCCGGCGCCATCTGCAATATGATTTGTCAGATTTGCACCCACACCGCACAATACTAATCTTTTGAAGTGTATCTTACCTGAGGGGTCTCTTTGGACTCCCCTGCTGCAGCTAGTGCGGCCTCTAGTTGGGCCTTGCACTTTTCCAGCTCCTGGGACAGTACAGTATTCTTCTCTGTAAGAACCTGCATATTAAATGATCCTTAAATCAGTTGCTCTAACTGTTTCAAGTCTCGGGGGCTACTGGTACATATATATTTGACCAAAATTTTCTTACCCGTATGTCTTTTACCTACTGCTCCGTGGCTCTGGCTAAACCATTTTGAGCGGCACGGAGGTACGCATCTCCCGAATTAAAGGCATCTAAAGCCTCTTGGGAGAAACAAGCGTCGCGTAGAACTGTCCGGCGACGCCTGTGGTTCATGGCACTCTCCACTTCAGAATTTGTGGCAGACAGCCTGTCCGCATCCTCTGTCGGAGGAGCGTCCGGTGCGCGCCTTGCACTCGCCTCCGCTTCCTGGCCAGACGTTGGAGCCTGGCTGGTGGAGGCGCGATTGGAAACCTCTCCGGATGTAGTCCGGTGAGGTCTCTTCGTTCTAAAGATAGCACGAACATTAATATGCCCTGATAGAATAACTCCAGGGAGACAAAGGGTGCACTATACCTTTGCACCGGCATCTCAGTCCGGACTTCATTCCTTTTTGCCACACAAGGCCCTGCGGCCCCTCGTTGGCTAGCCGCCACAGGTTCGGCCTCCTGCCTCGGAAAACTCCCCTACAAAACACGGTTATCGTTAGAAACACCGGAATACGTGAGAGTGCAATCTCTCTCGAGGGAATGAGACTCTGGTTTCTGTCACCTGGTAAGCCGGGATTAACCCTGGGTAATCATCCATGATGGCTACCAAGGTATTGTCCTTCCTTAGCTGATGGAACACCCCGTCGATAAGCTCCACCGATATGTCCGGATCCTCTTCGGAGTCTGGATCGAGGGACCGTTCTGGGTCCTCGGGCTGTGGAGGGCGGCTGTTTATATCCTTTACCTCCTGTCGGAGTTCCTGCACTGAAGTCGTTAGACTACATATCTAACCGTGGGAGTATAGAACAAACGGGCAAGCGCAATTATTCACTTACCCAACTTGGAGGATCATACATAGTAAATCCGGCATGCGGATTGATGCGGAGGAATTCCTCCTGTTCTCCCTTATACAAAGAGGATAAGATCTTTACTAAGGCGGCGGCTGAGGCCGGCCCCTTACGACCGTAACGTGTGGCATCATCCTCCCCGTTGAAATCCCACATGAGGTGGCCTCTATATTGAAGCGGCTGCACCCCCCGCATAATGCATGCGGCCATGACTCCAATCATGGTTAGTCCGGAATGAGCCAACAGTCTTATCCGGCCCATCAGGGAAAGGACGTCTCTGTCACTTTCTCTCTGAGAGCTCCGCGGACGCCAGCTCAAGCGTTTCTTCAATGGAGCACTGTTGAACTCAGGGAGACCGACCCGGATAGGGTCCGGTAGCGGGACGTCATCTATGTAAAACCATTCCGAAGGCCAGTCCTCGGACGCCTTCTTTGGGGTTCCGGATAGGTATCCGGTCCCGGCGATGCGCCATACTTCGGCTCCGCCCACTTGATATATAGACCCCTTTTCAGAACGGGGCACCAGGAAGAATAACCTCTTCCATAGCGCGAAATGAGCCTCAACGCCTAAAAATAGCTCGCAAAGGGCGACGAAACCCGCAATGTGCAATACGGAGGCGGGCGTGAGATTGTGCAGCTGGAGGCCGTAGAACTCCAGAAGCCCGCAGAGAAATGGGTGAATTGGAAATCCCAGTCCCCTTATTAGATAGGGGACGAGGCACACCCGCTCTCCTTTAGAAGGATTGGGGGTGCTCTCCGCTTGTTTTCCGCCATTATAGGTGGCGAGACCGGCTCGGACCGGGACCATGTATGCCTGAGGGAGGAATCCCTTGGCCTGAAGTGACGCTAACATGCTATGCGGGATGGTGCAACTCTCCCAGTCCCCGGGTTTGGGACCGGAGGGCGAGGGGAGGAGCTGCGACGGCTGGTCATGTTGGAATGGACCTTGGCTAGATGCGCTCTGATGATAACTCGCGGAAAGGAGAAGATGTGGTTTGGACCTAAATCCTCATCCCGTTAAATAGGCAGCTCGTTTATACGTCTAGGGGTCTGGATGTAAAAACGCCCCGGCTTTTCGCATTTGTTTGAACACATGGAAGACGGCTGTTATTGGGCATGGAAGCCGAGGAGCACTACATTGCAAAAATCGGACATTATTCCTACAGGTACACAAGACTTCGAGAAGAACCTGCCTTGCAATGCCGAACAATCTGCGCTCCGAACTTGTCGTCAATCAAGCCTGGTTCGAGGGCTACTGAGGGAGTCCTGGATTAGGGGGTGTTCGGGTAGCCAGACTATACCTTCGACCGGACTCCTGGACTATGAAGATACAAGATTGAAGACTTCGTCCCGTGTCCGGATGGGACTTTCCTTGGCGTGGAAGGCAAGCTTGGCGATGCGGATATTCAAGATCTCCTACTATTGTAACCGACTCTGTGTAACCCTAACCATATCTGGTGTCTATATAAACTGGAGGGTTGTAGTCCATAGGAAATCAACTCCATATACAACAATCATACCATAGGCTAGCTTCTAGGGTTTAGCCTCCTTGATCTCGTGGTAGATCTACTCTTGTACTACCAATATCATCAATATTAATCAAGCAGGAGTAGGGTATTACCTCCATCCATCGAGAGGGCCCGAACCTGGGTAAAACAAAGTGTTCTCTGCCTCCTGTTACCATCCGTCCTAGACGCACAGTTCGGGACCCCCTACCCGAGATCCGCCAGTTTTGACATCGACAACCGCCAACGGTGGGTGTGCAACTGACGGAGGGGTCGCTTGCTGCTGAGGTGCCGGCCTGCGTACACCCAGGTGCATTAAGCTCCAATACCCGTGCCAGCGTCGGAGACACCAATACCGCCTTCACCGGAGACACCAATGACGCCGCCTGCGCGTTGTGCGAGTAGCTGGCCGTGAAGCTGGGAATCGGGGTCGGCCCTTGTTGGCCGCTCGCAATCCACGTCGTCAGCCCATGAATCAAGATAGGCATAATGCCGGTGAGCATCGATCCTAGTTGTTGTTGCACTTGCTCTTGGACAATCTCTGGAATCCGTGCCACTTGTGCCTTGTGTTCTAGAACCTCAGGCGATTGGCTTTCCGAGCTGGTCTTTCTCTCTTTCGCCCAGAAGCGTTATAGTATGACGACCATTTTATGGACAAGCCTTTGCCAGCCACACGACCAGCTGACGATGACTTACTAAGCTTATCCTTGTTTTTCATTACGTTCAACGCCCTATTTAGAGTGTTGTCCCAAGGGGTGCTCTAAGATGACCCCGCTCTACTGCTTTCAGTCTCCTGCGCTAGAACAATCTCAAGCCCCCTGGTCTTCAGATCCTTGGTAAGGTCCTTTGTTACTGGGTCCTCCTTGTACCGGGCCCTGACATAGTTCCTGGTCTGCTTGTCACGGTATTTCTCGAAGCGGGGCGGTAGGCCTTGCTCGGCACGCTCCGCGTCCTCCTTGTCCCATATAGGCTCCGCCACTCTGTAACCGCCGGGACCGAGTTTGTGTTCCCCTAAGTTCAATTCCCGCATTTCTTTCCCCCACTAACTTGATTCGGAGGTTGCGCTGCTCTCGCACTTGATCTTGAACTCCTTGTAGTCATCTTTGCTGATCAAAGGATTTTTCACCTTGATCTTCTCATAACTATCACCTTTTTTCAATCATTCTCTTCACCGCGCTTTTCCAAGTAGACAGGGTCGTGCTCATCCTTGTGAGGGCGGCACTGTTCACTTTATTCCCTGAGAGGCATGTGTTTACAAATTCAGCGGGGAACTTGTATCGTTCGTGCAGCTTCGTGAAGAGGAGGTTGCACAAATTCCCTCGGTCCTTATGCCTTAGGTTCTCGGTGTTGATCGAGACGGTGCTCCGGAGAATGCACCCGAGCTGAACCTAGTAGCCCTTGACTATTTGTTTGGGCTCCGTTTGATTCCCGTCGGAGTCCACTTGAGTAAATTCCTCTTTGACGGTGCGGAGCGTGTTCGGGTGCCGGTCCTTCCGTTACCTCTTCATTTGGCTGCCATCTGTGCATGCGCTGCCATCATCAGTGGTGGCATCCTTGGCGGCAGCATCAGTGGTGGCATCCTCGGCGGCAGCATCAGTGGTGGCATCCTCGGCGGCACCATCAGTGGTGTCATCCCCGATGCCACTAGGGGTTGTGTAGTCAGGATCGATGTCTTCCGCGATGACCTCATAGCGGTGTGGTTGTTCCTCCATCTCCTGGGACAGCTCCCAGAATTGCTTGCCGCCCGAACCGCCGGCCTCATTGTTGTGGGCCATGTTTCGCTCTAAATAGGAAAAAAGTTGGTCAAAAAGTTGGTTATTGTCAAGGAACAAGATCATGGTCTCATCATTTAGGGTTTGTCGACGCCGAGGCATCCTAAAATCTAAGCTTTTATCATTTAGGGTTTGTCGACGACGAGGCACCCTAAAAGCCTAAGCTTTCATCATTTAGGTTCTTATCGACACCGAGGCACCCTAAAAGCCAAGGTTTTATCATTTAGTGTTTGTCGACGCCGAGGCCCATGCATAACACAAGAGGCAGTTGATCCTACTTAATTAAGTACTAAGATACCCCAGCCCATGCATTAGTAAGAAGTACCCCATATGTCCGATTTTTAGCAAAGTCATGCTACAATTCACGGAAAATTTCAGCATGACCTTTGCTGAAAATAGGACATATGGAGTACCCGAATTTTCCAGAACGGAAGTTAATCGACATTCCGGCAAACTCAAGGGCCTCTCGTGGTACCTGCAAAATCATTACCCCACCCCCACCCAGCTGCAACCCCACAACACCCCACAATATCATCACGACACGATAGTCGGAGACAAAACCCCCCAATATCATCAAAATACTCCCAATATCATCAAAATGCTCATCCAGTAGCAACATCTTTCATACATGATCAGTAGTCATGTACCAAATTTTTATTTAAACAGAATTTGCAAATCACCAAGAGCTCTACTAGTTTCAGACTAGATTTACACTAAATACACTAGAGTATTTGACCAGTAGTCAGTTACATTTACACTAGAATGAAGAAATTGTTGCATCACTAGACTAAAGAAATTGTGTTGTTAGTTAGGGACTGAAGAAAATGTGTTGCAGATTTTGATTTGCTTGCTGATCTTCGGTTAACTCGATAGAAGAGTTTTGTACTGATTCAGTTAACTGACAGCAAGTAACAGCATATTCTAACAGCAATAGTTTCAGAGTACTACTCCAAAATCCTCCTAGTTGTAGCTCACCTAAATGGTTGAATTCAAAGAACTGAAGTGGCCTTTGGTGATTGAGAGCTTAAAATTTCCAACAATCTGAACAAACAAAGTAAAAAGGATCAGTATCTCATTTTGGCTGATTTATTCTTCATAAGCATAGGCTTTGTTTGTTGGAAACTAGCCTGTGAAACTGAAATTTAACAGTAAACTGAATTACTGTCATTTAAGAGTAAACTGAATTTTAAACTGAGTACTGAAGTAAACTTGCTGGAGTACAAATTTATGCATTACTCCATATTTTTTGAAATACCTACTGCTATGTGCTATGTCAACAGGGCTACTCCAGTGCACATCACTGCCCAGAGTAAACTGAAACCCACTCTTCTCTATCTACCCAAGGCTATATATGTTTGGAGGGGATTGTGAGGGATATTATGGGTGCACCAGATAATCTATCAGCCATATATCGATAAGAACGATTGTTGCTGCCTATGAAGCACAACACAGATGTATGGCGTGAACAAATTCAATCTACAATGAGACTAAAGCATCTAGAAGATCAAAGTAATCATGTACAATTGCAAAAAAATTCATTTGTTTAAGAATGTTTGGCACTTTAACTAGAATCATGCATTGTTGCAAAGTTGCTCCTATACAGTATAACATCTAAAAGATGGAGATCACAGAGTTGCATCTGAAAGATGGGTTGGATCAAGGAAAAAAATGGGGGCGAGGGGGAAGATGGAATCGGGGGCTCGGTACCTGCGGCGGCTGCGGCTGGAGAACGGCGCCGTCGACAAACTCGAGGGCGGGGGCACCGGATGCTCCTCTCATTGATGGGGGAGGGGAGGGGCTGGAGGCAATCCCTAGCCGCCAAGCGCATGAGTGCTGCAGCTAGGTGGAGTAACCTCTGTTGGAAACGACGGAGCAGGTTGCCGGCGTCGTGGTTGGTGAGGAGAGCGCGAGGAAGAGCGCCCCGTGCACGATGAGCACCAGGTGGCCGGCGTCGTGGTCGATGGCGGAGAGGCTGTCGGCGACGGCGAGGTCGTGGAGGCGTCGGCGATGGCAGAGCTGCAGTGGTGGGGGGCGCGGGGGCGGCGGCGTCGTGGGTCGGGGCAGAGCTAGGGGGAAGTGGATCTGGCGAGAGGGAGGGACAAAGGGGTCGGGCGAGTTAGAGCTAGTGGGGAAGATTTCTAATGGCGCACCCCAAAGCGGTGCGCCATTAGAATGTTTTTTTAGATAGCAATGGCGCACTACCCGAGCGGTGTGCCATTAGAATGCTTTTTTAGATAGCAATGGCGCACTACACGAGCGGTGCGCCATTAGAATGTTTTTTTAGATGGCAATGGCGCACCCCCGAGCGGTGCGCCATTAGTATGTTTATTATTATTATTATTTTATGTTGCTATTTTTTAATATTTTTTATAAAAACAGTAATAATTTTATTATAAAACAGTAATAATTTTTTTATGAATATGAAAAAATATTATCAAATTTTTTATTTGAAAATATCATCAAATGGGGGTGCTCGGCGGCGATGGAGCGAGGGAGGGTGCGGGCCAGGGGTGCTCAGCGGCGGTGGGTCGTCGGCAGCGGGGGAGCGGGGGAGGGTCCAGGCCGGGGGTCCTCGGCGGCGGTGGAGCGGGCCGGGGAGGGTGCGGTGGGTCGGCGATGGTGGTGGAGCGGGGGAGGGTGCGGTGGGTCGTCAGCGGCGATGGAGCTAGCGGGGAGGGTGCGGGGGGATCGAGATCGAGATGGAGGGGCATAGCGATCGAGATGGAGGGGGATAGAGATCAAATTTGAAAAAATATTCATGAATTCAAAAAGTGCCCATGAAATTTAAAAATATTCATGAGTTCAAAAAGTGTCCATGTAATACAATCGAGAAATGGAGACTACGATTTAAATACAATCGATCTTAGCTAGCTATCTGTTCACAATCTTCTTGCCCTTCTTTTTTGCAAACGGAGTTCTTCTGTGGAACGGATGTCCTTTAGGTAGGGTGGTCCTGCTTCTTCTTGTGGTGTATGCCGCTACTTCATCGTCGTCGTCATGTTCCATCTTCAGGTCGCCGTACTTGTCGAAGTCTTGCTCATTGGCGACTCCATCCATTCTGATGATCTTCCTTTTGCCTCTCCTCGCGACAACACGACTGTGCTTTGACGGGTCGGTAATGTAGAAGCATTGGTCCACTTGGGAAGCCAGTACCCATGGCTCATTTTTCGCGGTGACGTTTGCACCCGCGGTCTTGGATTTGGCTTCGGGTATAACCATGGTGGTGAAATACCAGTCTTCTTTTAGGACACTCTTGGCCCATCTGACACGGAACATCGGGACCTTCTCTCCAGCGTAGCTCAACTCCCAGATCTCCTCGATCCTTCCGTAGTATCTGTCCTTGTCGTTACCGATGTAGGATTCCATCGTTACCCCAGAGTTTTGATAACCATCGCTCTTCATGTCCTTGTCCTTGGTGTAGAATGTGTAGCCTTTGATATCGTACGCCTCATAGGTCATCAGGTTGTGCTCGGCGCCCTGTGACAAGGCGAATATGAGTTGTCCTTCCGCGGAAGAATACGACAGAAGCTTCTGCTTGAACCAAGGCGTGAAACATGAGTTGTGCTCTTTGATTATATCTCCGTCCGTCCTCTATTGGCCTTGGTCATTGTACGTCTTCTCAATAAAGGTTTTGTGCTCTACCACCCAAGGATCGACCACATCTATGTGTTGTAGCGCAACTAGGTTTGCTCTTTCAAAGTCGGCGAGTTGACCCTCGAAGTCGACATGCATTTCATGGCGACCCTCACGGTGACCCCATCCAGCGAGCCTGCCGAGGTGCCTGTTGATGGGCAGACCAACGGGGTTCTTGATGCCTAGATAATTCGTGAAGTAGGAGATGCACTCTTCAGTCAGAAAGCCCCTGGCTATGCTTCCCTCTGGACGTGACATGCTGCAAACGTATCCTTTGATGACACCATTCATCCTTTCGAACGGCATCATGCTGTGCAGGAACGTCGGCCCGAGTTGGATGATATACTCCATGATATGGACCAGTAGATGCACCATAACGTTGAAGAATGCGGGCGGGAAGTACATCTCAAGCTCGCATAGTATCACCACGATCTCTTCCTGTAGCCTTCTGAGTTGCCTCACACCAACCGACTTCCGAGAGATGACGTCGAAAAAGTTGCATAGGCCAAATAGCGTTTCACGGACGTGCGCGTCCATGATCCCGCAGATTGCAACTGGAAGTATCTGAGTCATCAGCACGTGACAGTCGTGAGACTTCATCCCGCTGAACTTCTGCTTCGCTGGGTCTAGGTATCTGCTTATCTTCCCCGCGTAACCATAAGGAAGTTTTACTCCTATGAGGCAGGTGAAAAACTGCTCGATCTCCTCCGGACTTAGAGTGAAGCACGCGGGAGGGTAGTCATTTCTGGTCTTCTTGGCCTTTTTGCCTTTGCTATGACTTTCTGTGTCCTGCTTCGCCTCATCATCATCATCATTAGCGTGAAACTCCTCCCTGATGCCCATTGATTTCAAGTCTTCCCTTGCTTTCGGCCCATCTTTGGTCCTCTCTGGCATGTTGAGTAGGGTACCAAGCAGACTCTCGCACACGTTCTTTGTGATATGCATGACATCAAGGCTGTGAGGCAAACGGTGGATCTTCCAGTACGGCAAGTCCCAGAAAACACATCTTGTTTTCCATACCTTCAGCAGCGGCTCTGGTGCCTTTCACTTCTTTCCCGGCTCTGGCGCCTTTTGGTTCTTTCCCAGCAGTGGGCAATTTTTCCAATTTTTCAACAGCTCGTCTATTTCCTCGCCGCTCCCCGTATGTGGTCGTCTTCGGGGTTTGGTTTCACCATCGAACAGATCCTTGCGTTTTCTCCATAGTTCATCATCGCGAAGCCACCTCCTTTGACCCATGAACATGGTTTTCAAAGACCCGAGATATCTATCTAGCTGGCAATACGTTGTGTCATCCATGCACCTGACGCATCCAGAAAATCCATGGACCACCTGCCCCGCGAGATATCCGTAACTGAGATAGTCATGCACCGTCGTGAGCAGTGCGGCTCTCATACGGAAATATTCTTTCTCTGTGGCGTCTCACGTATTGGCTGGCATTTTCCACAGCATGTCTAGCTCCTCTTTCATCAGCCCCAGATACAGATTGATGTCGTTCCCTGGTTGTTTCGGCCCTTCAATTAGCATACTCATGTGAATGTAGTTCCTCTTGATGCACAACCAGGGGGGAATGTTGTACATCCACACAAACACAGGCAAGGTGCTATGTGTGCTTTTCTGGCTGCCAAACGGATTGACTACTTATACAGGTTCAAACGTACAAAGCACGCCTCGAACAGTGCTACTTTGCCTACAATTAACCAAGGGTGAGGCCGTCAAGCCCCAGGAAAAGGCCCAGGTGTCACCACGCGCATCCACAACCTTCTGAAAGCGGCTTCATCTTGCAACGTGGACAATAAACAGGATATTCGCTTTAGAGCCATGGAAAAGCATGAACATAATCTTCTGTCCTATTCTCCAAGATGGACGGGCCTTCATTATTTGAGACCACCCATGAATAAGTATCTTTTCACCTCCAAGGGGAATTGAGTAGGTCGACATAAACATCATGTTGTGACCAAGCACAAGTCTGACCCGGCCATGGTGAGGCATCTGTATTGGAACAATAGAACTCGACAGTTCCTTTTTCAAGAAGATCACAGCTGTAAAACTGTGTATAAGCAATAGTTTATGAACAACATATATAACAGAAAACAGCTCGTACCATAAATTTCTCGACACAGTTGGACCTGTTCAACGAGTGTAGCAGTGGCACACATATCCCATAGTTGGACCATTGAAACACCCCACAAGGACCTCAAGACGATCGATAAAGTGTAGGAACTTGTGGATGTCGATCCAGTCAACTTTAGTGCCATTAGTAACAGCCAAGTTATTACAGAGTAACAAACGAGCAGTCTGCTTAACTCTGAAAAAACCTACACGTGCCACCAATTATAAGAATATATTAGTTAGAAGTAGCATCTTCGTGAGAGATTCGTTGCTACTTCTAAAGTTAAATTGTGATTAGTTAGATAGAATAGGTGGATTAAGAAGTAATCGAGGCAACAAGCAAGAACCAGATACAAAACTAACATGGATGAACAATTGGAACGATGTCGGGGTAGAAGATCGCAGTTAAGATGAGACCAGGTTCTGCTATTTCCATCAACATTCGTGCGCCAACTTTCAGTCCGTAACACTTGAGAAAGTTTATCCAACTTCAGCCGTAAAAAAGCAGCGATCTTCTTGGTTCATGAACCCAACTCGGAACTTATATCCATGGCTTATCTTCACTGTGACCATTAAACTAGTGTATTCAGTTATGGCAAGGGTGAGCATCTTGAGTACATATGTTCTGGCAGAGCAAATAATACACTGTAGGAAAAATAATATGAGAACACAACATGTTCAAAAAAACCCCACCCTCCCGGATAGAAAAGAGGATTCTAGGAACATACTGTGCGCATTTCAAAATGTTGTGTTAGGATTTGAAGGAACAAGTGTGGCTCGCCGAGGGCGCAGAAACCTGTAGGGTACTCGCACTTTGGGCACTGCAAATGAAACACACTAGATTCAGTAGGAAGAAAAATGCATCAACGGCGGCGGCTGCCATCCTAGCATTACCTGCGACCAAGGGACTTGGATTTATCGGGGATGGATGAAGAATTCATACCTGGTTCACCATGAGAAAACCCTATGCAATCACCGAGAGGGGGTTTTCTCTGAACAAGCAGACGAGGGATTAGCGGATTCAGGCCCAGTGAAATATAGTCGCTTCATCCGTCCAGCTTACTGCTAAAGCTGGAAAGGGGGGTTGTGATTTGACAGCTCGTTGGGCATTACTGCGCCGCTACGACCGGGGTGTGTCTACCGTGAAGTTGTGCAGTCTAATTTGTGCATATGGCACGTGGACCCCGTTGGCGGTTGCCCCACATATCAGCAAAAGGAAGTAGAAAGACAGGAGTAACTAGTTACACATAAATATAGTTTTTGACAGAGAGATACTCCCTCTGTAAAAAATATACAAATCTTCTATATCACAGGCTCACCTTGCCGAGAAATGTACTCCCTCTGCAAGGCACGGGCATTATGGGGGTTCAGCTGGGAATATAATACTCAGATAGGCTCACGGTTCTGGACTCTGGGCTGCAGGCCGACCCTGCATGTTTGGAGGCCCATGTGTTCTACCTCAGCGCTTTTCATATTGCAAGCAGTCGGTACGACGCTGGTTTTAGATGCTATCGCAAGGCGAATACACAAAATTGAATAAAGCACGGCAACTATTGGAATGAAATAGAACGACAGTTCCTAACCAGCAATCAGAGTTGCAATTCTATCAACGATATACCATGTGATAAATAATATTGTCGTACTACAGAGGGAGTATCAGTTCGGCAGTTGCGTGCTGCTACTGAAGAATATCAAAGTTGATTTGGACCAGCTCTCCTTGCCGAGAAAGTTCGATTTTGACATCATCCCCTACCGCAAGATATGATTTAGATTTGAACCTTGACCATCCTTTAGCATAAATAATCATGCGACCATCCTTTGTACTTACGGTCTATTGAGCAGGTTCATTCACACCAAGGCTGCGCATGGTAAGAGAAACTTGGCCACGGTCACCCAGATTGTTGAATGACCCCCTCATTGCTCTAGGAATTCTCTGTTTGCAAACAAGAAGACATACCCAAACAGTTAGATCAACACAGTGAATCATGTGAAACAACATGGAAAGAAAAAAGAACGAAGCACTTGGGTGGCCATTGCTTACGAAGAAGGTGGACATGTCAGTTTTTGTAAGGACTTTGGTATATGAAGTGCGAACTACAGCCTAGTCTGTTGCCGGTGCAACTGCACGGGCTGGAGCAGATGCAAGTGCAAGTGTTGGTGCAGGTGCCAAAGCCGCTGCTGCTACCGGAGATGGTGCTCCTTGTAGAGCTGGTGCTGGTGTCAGAGCAGGTGGCGGTGTCGATGCCCGATCATCCGGTAGATTAGACTGATCCGCTGACGCGGTCGGTGCCCAATCCTCAGCTAGATCAGACTGAGCTGTTGCCGCTATCAGTGCTAGAGCAACTGCCGGTGCTCGACCTGTGCGAGACAGAGGCGATCGTGTCTGGTCTGCTATGATCAGCTTTCTAACTTGACTAGGATCCGTGACCGTGATCCAGTTTTTTTCTTCATTTCTTTTAAACACGAGAAGGAATAATTGTGGCATTTTTGTTAAACCAAACTGCAGTTCATCATAGGGATTCAGCTTGTACTCAGACAACAGACTGATCTAATTTTTTCCAGTAATATAAGTGATGGACAGTGCCTTCGTTACTGCCACGACATAAGAAGTGAAACCTGCAAAAATAGCCATCATAGAGCAAACCAAACGGTTTATTCTATGATGAATGTCACATGGCAAAACCTGCATCGTAAAATTGCAGGAAAAGAAAGAAAACATGACATTAAATCAATAAGATTTAGACAGTAAATCAATAAGATTTACTTGATGTGACACGAGTGAATCCTTACCAGGAAATCACTATGTTGAAGTACTAAACAGAAGATTGATCGTCCAACTACGCGTGGCATGCAGGGGCCCAGCCTACTCCCACAAGCAGAACAGTCCGAAGGTCGTGCCAAATCGTTTGGACCAAACATCCATGGGACTGGAAATCCTGGTGGGTGCGATAAACCCTGCAATGCATACAGATATTGGAGTGTAACCATAATTGATAAACTGTCCTCACAAAAAATATTATCTGGATACTTCAAAATATATAGACTAAATTGAGTGGACAGACATTAACATAGACCGTTCTCAGGACTGACCACACACCAAAAGCGGCAGTACTAATAAACAATACAGGGTTCATAAACACAAATCAAGTATTGAACAATAGTACTTACTACAGACAAGCAAAGTTGCACTAACTAAACTCTGTAGACTATTTCTTGCCACCGACCTACGGGATGAACCACGCATAACTGACTAGGCCATGGACTTCGTGTGAGATGTCTACATGCACCATCACCATTTTGTCAACCTTGGAGAAGCTAACAGAGTGGTCTTTCCACTCATAAACATGATGATGAAGACAGGCCGCATCAGATTTGTTGGGAAGCTTTACAAGAACCAGACCCTTCGTAATCGAAGGCACAGCCAGGAAATTGTTGTGGTCAAGTACAACCTCAAGAACACGCCTGGCAAAAATGCTACAGGAAAACACTAGTTCAGGACACATGGCGACAAGGACACAGCAGCTGGATAGTTCCGCAGTAGAACTCATCGTCAGGTCTTCCAGTTCACACGGCATGACTTTGAGAACTTCATCTCCACCGTGGACCTGGTTCTAATTCAAATAGAAACCATATTTTATTACTACCTCCGTTCAAAAATATAACATGATTTTCGATATTATGCTCCATATATGACTACATATACGCATAGAAAGGAGTGAACAAAGACACTAGAACATGTCTTCAAAGGCATGATAGCAAAGGGATTACATGCAACATTCATAACACAAGTTACTGAGGCAAATATACCCTCTTAAAAGGTATCATTGATGTTCATAAAGTACTCCCTCCGTCCCAATATTCTTGTCTTAGATTTGTCTAGATACGGATGTATCAAGTCACATTTTAGTATTAGATACATCCGTATCTAGACAAATCTAAGACAAGAAATTTGGGACAGAGGGAGTAGTTGAAAGTAATCTATAAGAAATTAGTGTCAACCTCTCGCATGTTTTGGTCAAAAGAGGAATTTAGAACCGTCATTTGGCACACTAAAATCACATGCAAGATCACCCAGAAAGTTGTACTACCAGTACTAGTACTACGTGTTCGATGAAAAAACACGATCAAGATCGAGAAAAAGATCGTCAACAAGAGACATTACCTGGACTTGCTTAATGAGGGATCCCAGAGAGGGGGGCTTGTACAGGGCGATGGCTTTGAGCTTGTCTGCGGTAGTCTCGGCGGGGTGCCTGCACCTCTTCCTACCATGAGCCTCGACGGTTTTGGCCAGAGCCATAGACATCTCGTCGGCCGGTGATCCAGCGTCCATCCAAGAGAGGAAGCTGAGAGAGAAGAGTGAAAGGAGGAATGAGATGAGGGAGAAGCGAAGCGAGTGGGGGTTTTCTTCAAGAGAGGAAGCTGAGAGAGAAGAGTGGAATGATGGTTTCTTCGTCCGTCCAACTTACTGCTAGAAAGGAGGGGGTTTTGTGATTTGATGGCTCATTGGGCACTACTGCGGCGGTTCGATTGGGGTAGTCTACCGTGACTCTAATACGGAGTAATTTAGTGCATGGCTGGTGGACCCAGGTGCTGGCTGTCCCACATGTCGGCGAAAGTGAGTAATTTAGTGCATTGCTGGAGGAGGATCCACACGGTAGAGTGTGTCCACTGTTTTTCTGAAGAAAAAAATGATTACAGCAAGCATTTCCACTCTTACGACGGAGGAGTGCGAAACACGGCAGCCACTTGAACATACATAGTGGTCCTACTACTAGGCATGTGCAGTGGTTCATACGTCAGTACTACAAAATCTTGTTGCTAGTGTAGTAAGATATGACGATAACAAATGATGTTATGCGCATGTCAACTACTCCTATATGTAACATAGTACCGCTTTTTTGACTGTCCGGTTGAGAATGAACGGTGAGATCAATGTTAACAGAACTAGGTCCACAGCGCATGGAGAGTATGGTGCTACAGTACTCAACGAAACATGAACCATATGAAGCACAAATAGTGTTTGGCAGAGTGCATGAAGGGTGCATGAGTCCACACTAGTAGGTTGACAAATATACACGAAGAGGAAACAACTATATTGAGATGAGAATGCAACCAAACACACCCACACGCTTTGTGCTACAGTGACTGATCTGGACCGTCTGAGTTTGATCCAACGGTCATGTTGTGCCGAGACATGGACATGCCCATGCAAAGGGTGCCTAGACACCACCGAAGTCCCTCTGCTTCTCGAGGCGCAAGACATTGGTGATGCAGGGTGCAACCACCCACAAAGCTCGCTCACGGTCGACGGGAGTCAGTGTCAGGCGCCTCACCTCGGACTCCGTGATCTGCGCCGCCGCCATGGCACCAGGTAGAAGCAATGGGGAGAGGAAGCAAAGGGGGCGAAACGGCTGAAAGGCAATGCAATCTACGGGAAGGCGGAGGGAGCGGGAAATCTTTTGGTTTTCACCACGGTAGAACACCAGTTGACGACTTCTCACATCAGGGAGCAGTGGGTTTTTACAGGCGGAGTCATCGTGACTAATTGCTGCCGCGCCTGCTCCCGTCAATCAAAAAATTAAAAATCCTGCTGCACCCAAACACCAGAGCAACGCCACGGTGGATATTTAAATTTACCTGCCGGCAAGTAGATAAAAAAGGGGTGAAACAACAAATGTCATGGCGGCCTAGCTAATCGGTCGAACTAGCCCAACTAGCTAGCCACCGCGCTTCACTGATGTACTCGGCGTGAAAGGTGGTCTTTCGTGATTTGACGACTCATTTACTTGCTTCGGCGCTACGACCGAGGAGGACCCAGAAAACACGCGGTAGGGCGTCCCACGTCAGGAAGAATATATGCGTGCACCACCTGGGAGGACCCTGAAACCGCGCGGTAGGGTGTGCCAGGTCTCGGCACAGAGGAAAAATGTGCGTGTAAAAATATACTGTATCAGATGTAGTACCTATGGTTTGACCTCGGGACCCAGCCAGTCGGTCGAAAACACCCCACTAGCCACACAACTTCATCATGCAAACATGGCACGGAGGATAGATGTGGTTAGCTCCATCTCGACCAGCCGCAAAGTCTCTTGTTCTAGGCGGTTCTTCTATTTTCCAAGCTTTTTTTAGTTGTAATAACACCACGGCAAGCTAGCGCCGCTCTTTGTGTGTGCCTGTGCAAAGGTCAGACGATGGAGAGAAGAGAGATTGAGATCACAGACCAGGGACCCACCAGTAAGTGAGACAACGGACATGCACGTGTTGACCTGGGACTCCCTCTACTCTACTCAACGCAAGTACTGTATAAAATCAAGTTATGGGACAAAGCCAACAACCGTTCGTTTTTTCAGGCTATCGACTTATGCTTTGTAGTCCAGGTTGCCAGTTCGAATCTCATCTTTCAGATTTGTTAGTTTTAGGTCCAAATTGGATTAATGACAAGTGGGACCCCCGTGTGTTGTTCCGATATTTCAGTGTAGGATGGTTTTTTTTGAAAAAACACTTTGTGCAGTTAGACAAGTAGCGACATGAGTTACACGTTTTTTGCAAGTTTACGAACAAAAATGACAGTGACATAGAATATCACATCCACCTCGCAGCTTAGATACTGTGGTGATACGGGTTTTTACACCGTTGGAAGTGAGATCCAATAGCTTGGGAGTAGTCTTTGTAATTATGCGCAATTTCCAAACTCTCCAAAGGTTTTTTTGCAAATAAAACATTCAGGCCTCAAGTGTGCCGCTGCATCTTCGATCCAACAGCTCCTCGGTGTCATATTAGGTTCTCCCCGTAGCTTAATTATCCGCTACGGTGATATGAGCATCTAGGTCGTATGATCAGTGATCAGATGGCACATGCGTAGTACTTGTACTTTCTGCGCATTTCCCAAACTTTATCAGCCGTATATTGCAAAAACATTCAAACCTCCTACTGTCGGCCGTTAGATCTCAGTGAACTCGTATCACCATAGAATCTACGGTGTGGGAGCACCTCATACTCTCCCGTGCGAGAAAACATAAGGTGCTATCGCAGCTTGGATGCTACTGTGATATGAGCTTGGAGGTCGTTTGATCTGTGATCGACTGGCATTTGAGTAGTCTTTGTGCTTGTAAGCAGTGGCCGAACTCTTTTGGGACTTTTCTGCAAAAAGCCATTTGAACCACCGAGGAGGTGTTGGGTCACAAATCCAACGCCTCCGAAGAGCTTGTATCACCAAAGCATCTAAGGTGTGGTAGCACATGATATTCTTACATACAGGAGAATATGATGTCCTCCTTCATCTTAGATGCAATGGTGATACGAGCTTCGAGGTCATTGGATATGGGATCAAAGGGCATCTAAGTAGTTTTTGTACAAATTGTGTGCAATTCTCAAACTCATCAAGGTTTCCTGCAAACATATTAAGACACATCATGTGAGCTGCTATATCTCATATCTACAAGCTCCAAGCAACTCGTATCGGCATATAGCATATAAGGTATGGGGGCACATGATATTCTCCCAGGGAGGAGGGGTGGGGGTTCACAACCAATCGGTGGTTGGGAGGGTGGGGACAAATATAATCTATAGAACCTGAAACAGAGCTCCACAATTTTATCTAAGGTCGAGGGGTTGACCCCCGACAATCATAGCTCCGCCTAAACACAACATTTGCATGTACTGTAGTACTAGACTTAATATTCATGTTTCAGTTTCATGTTCATTTTAAATATTGAACCGAGGACCATGGATGTCTTACATTTTACTCCCTTCATTCCTAAATATTAGTCTTTTTAGAGGCTTCAAATGGACTGGCACATATGGATGTATATAGACATATTTTAGAGTTTAGATTCACTCATTTTGCTCCGTATGTAGTCACTTGTTGAACTCTCTAAAAGACTAATATTTAGGAATAGAAGGAGTATTTTTGAATTCGTGTCATACATGCATGGTTTGGAAAAATAGATGCACTATACTTATTGGATTGTTGTTGTGTTCGTGCGTGTGTGTCTCTGTGTGTGCGTGTGTGGTCATATGCTTGATATATACAAAGTTTTCTTACCTCCATATAGTTCATCTTTTAAATTTGAATTTGCATTGGAAAACTTACTAGGGATACCATGAAATGTGAAATCCACGTTGAGATCACTATATCACAAACTCACTCTAATTCAACAACTCGTCATAAATCAATTACCACGTTGAGATTAGTATTTGCAAGGAAAATACAGGTATTGTAATAAACATAGATTCGTTCGGCAATTTAAAAGGTTCCTTTAGTATTCTCGAATGGTAGGACCCAACGGCGTACCAGCCAAACCTTGGCTCGTGTTGATCCTAAAAAAACCGGGCTCGTGTCCTTCGGTGGCGTGCGTGGTACGCATATTAGGCAACCCCAACCAGTCGAGCCTCAGCGTTTCAAGTTGAAATATCTGGCGGCCAGAATTCCAGCCCTAGGAAATTCCCCTCATGTCCCCAGTCCATAATAACTACTGATGAAAAATGGAGGGATGCTTTAGTAGCTAGACAACGTTACCTACCGTGCCGAGCATGGTTCAATTTACTCGGTCACCGCTCGTCAAGGTTACCCGTCAACTGCATTGCCTGGTACTACTACTACTACACCATGATGAGCACAGAATTGAGCCCGTTTGTTCGTGCCTAGTAATTGAGTTAATATATCAGCAATGCACTGGTACGGAGGGATTATCCTTTTACTCTGCATATATAACTTGTCTGAAGTCTAACTAAGCAAAGTGTTTGACCAAATACTTTCTTAAGAAATACAACAGGACAGATGTACGGCTTGAAAATTTATTGCATGATGCAGGTTATGATATTGTTTCGAATCATGGATCTTAAATTTTAGAAAATCCAAAAGTCAGCATAAATTCTTGAAACTAAGCATGGTCACGTGATATGGCACAAATATTACTTTGTAAGTTTTTTCTTCAATTTGAGACAAGCTGCTTATGACAAGTTGCACAAATGAAGAGCCAAGGTATTTTGGAACAAAGACCTGTCATGTTAAGGCGAACGCTTTCACTATTGAAAACTGTGGGCGTTTACGTGCCGCCACGAGTGCCCGCTTCTCATCGGCAGGTGCCGTCCGAGCAAGCGTGTGAGTCGACGGGATGCGTGCGAGCAGACCGCTGCACCGGCTGTCAGGGAGGCATGCGAGCAGACCGCTGTGCAGGCTCACCGGGAGGCGAGCCCTTTGACCAGGCTCCGCCGCCCACCGTCGTCCCAACTGCTCCCACTTTTAATGTCACCGGTGCCGGGGTTTAAAATTAACCCCACAGTACCCGGTATCACTACAATCCTCTCTCTTCCTCTCCGATTCTCCTGTCGTCTACCTCCAACTAGCCTGACCTAAACGTACGCCATGCCGCATCATGATGGTCTGCCCTTAGTGTTCCAGTTTCCTGAGGAAGTCACCCAGCCGGAGTCTCAAGAACATAAGGCGCTTTGGGACGAGCTTGAACTGGCCTTGCGGGAAGACGCCGCGCCTCTCCCCACTCCCGTTCCGGCTCCCGTCGCCCCGACTGCGCCAGCGCCCATCCCCGTGGCATTGATGGGCTGGGAGCCACACATTGTTGCCGAGCTTGATCCCACGGGGTTCCACGAGGTCCCCACGGACTTTCACGTGCTCGTGCACCTGCCAGCGCATGCGCCTGCGCGTGAACTGACGCGCACGCCTATACCAGTGCCCGTGCACCTGCCAGCGCATGCGCCTGCGCGTGCACTGACGTGCGCGCCCGTGCCAGTGCCCATGCACACGAATGTCTCCGCCGCGCCGTTGACAGCGCCTATCCCCACACGGGTGCCAGTGCCCCCCTCAGCGGCATGGATGGCCGCCGTTGACCGCTTCCTTGCACCAACGCTAGTCGCCTCCTCCCGCCAGTTGACTCGCTCCAAAGTCCAGAACATTTTGGCCTTCCTTGAAGCTGGGCCAACGTCCAGGAGTACGCCAACAACGGCGCAAGACGCCGCCGTCGCCGTCGGTCAGTGGCCCAACAACACACAGAGCACGACAGAGGAGCCGCTTCCAACCACGAGACGCCCCCGCCGCCGCCGCTAATCTAAATTTTCCATGAAAAACGTACGAATTGCCATGCTTAAAATCCGAACGTTTATCATTTCCGTTTATTTTATATCGATCATCGTATAACTTAAATTCGGAGTCAGACTGAACAAAATGTATGGTTTGACCGATTGAATGTTCTGCTAGAGCCGTATCAAATTAAATATAAAACGTCATCAAGACACATGTATTCCTTGTCATCCAACGACCTAGACTGCTTCAATGTCGAGCGCTCAACATGTTTAGCGTGCAGTTAATTTCATGCCAAAAATAGTGCTAATCACATGACAACATGCAAAAAATATCCTAGTAGTTAATATCCGCATGCAGTTAATATACTTCCAACTTAGCGTGCATTGCACGTACACACTGACTAGTGCTGCTAATACGTGAAACTAGTGCCATGAGTTGTGAACGCATCCAAATATGGTCAACGGCAACGTCGCCCGTGAGTTCTTCCTGTTTGCCCGTGTGTCTAAACGCAGAAGGGGAGGAGAGAGAGACCACACATAGAACCCACCAGTAAGTCAAGACGAATAGTACTAAAAATAATATTACATGTTATCCATTAATTAGGTTGTGGTAATATAAAAACATTATGTGAACAAAGGGGGTACAACAAACATTGCTATTCTACGTATGTTGCCTATTGACGTGCGGCTTGAAGGCCCGGTCGCATGTTCGATCCTCGTCCTTTAATTTTTAATTTGTATATGGGTCCAAATTTGTTTCACGACATGTGGGCCCCTCGGTGTGTAGTTTGTAGCACTTTAATTTGTGGGTCGAAATTTGTTCCATTCCAAGTGGACTATCGGTGTGTAGTTTTGTAGCTTATTTATAATAATTAAAGAGAACAACATAGTTTTTTCAATAATACCATGGTGCGATGTTGAAGGCGAGAAAGGACGTGCGAGAGAGTGATGACCGAGATAGAGGGAAATCAACTAGGGGAGTTGCGTGGGTTGCAACGGTGTTTGGAGTAGTTGTGGGCCGAATGCTACGAAAATATAATCTAGACCGACCGGAATAAATCCCTACACAAATTAATCCAAGGTTGGAGTGCCCCTCGCAATGTAAATAGCTCCGGCTTTGCGAGGGATGGAGAGGTAGTAGCTTCAACCCGTGGAAGATACGGTGTGAGAAAGCGAAGTCAATCGAGGAACATATAGATAGAGAGACAAATTGAGTGTGGTCCGACATTCATTGAAAAAATATATATGCTCTCGAGAGATATTGTCCGATTGAGCTTTCTAGCAAGGGTGAGGGCTGTAAGATAGAGCTTGAGAGATGATTCAGTCACAGACGTGTAGATATATTTTGTGCGTGGGAGGAAGCAAGGTCAACCGATCACATAGGGTCGCCATGCGATCGAAAGAGTGAGACAGGTTGGAGAGAGTGACATAGATAGACGATGTGTGTGAGAGAGTATACAATGTGAATAGGTCGAATTGGGATCAAACATGGTGATATATCGTTGTTGTCTGAGAAAGAGCGAGGTCAATCGAGACATACGGAGAGAGACACACAGAGAGAGATTGAGTGAGCGTGGCCCACCATGAGGTCGTAAGAGTGGCAGCGGCTTGGATGGACTGACCTAGATAGACAATCTGTGTGAGAGAGTATAGAGTGTGTCGATCGAGGCCCGAACAGGGAGATATATCATTTGTTTGTGAAAGAAAACGAGGTTAAACGAGACTCAGATAAAGAGAGCGAGATTGAGCGAGTGTGGCCCGCCGTGCGGAAGAAAGAGTGAGACAGTCTCGAGGGAGTGACCTAGATATACAACGTGTGTGCGTGCGCACGAGAGGTTGGGGGGCTAGATAGGCAATGCATGTATTTAGCGCGAGAGGGTGAGAGGGAGAGGGGGAGAGAGAGAGCTCGGTATGGGGTGCAATGGCGGGTGTGTGAGGTAAATATATTTGGTAACAGAGTGGAAAAGGGGGTTGTGTAGTTGAGAGACTTAGAGATCGAAACATGGAGAGAAAGAATGAACGTGTGTTGGAAACCGATAGCTTCCTAAGGTGG